>NW_028301606.1:5454545-5757575 GCF_987345545.1 Pholcus phalangioides
CATTGCGGAATCACCGATATCTCCGCTCCATTATGGAATCACCCATGTCTCTTCTACATTATGGAATCATCGATATCTCTCCTTCATTATAGAATTACTAATATCTCTTGTGAATTATGGAATCATCGATATGTCTTCATCATTATGGAATCACCGATATCTCTTCTCTAGTATGGAATCACCGATATCTCTTCTCTAGTATGGAATCACCGATATCTCTTCTGCATTATGGAATCATAATTATCTCTTCTTCATTATGGAATAAACGATATCTCTTCTCCATTATGGAAACAATTGCCTCTCTTCCATTATGTAATCAGTTATATCTCTCCTTCATTATGGAATCACCGATATCTCTTCTCTATCACGGAATCATCGATATCTCTTCTTCATTATGGAATCTCCGATATCTCATCTACATGATGGAACCATAATTATCTCTCCTCAATTATGGAATCAGCGATATGTCTCCTTGATTATGGAATCAGCGATATGTCTCCTTGATTATGGAATCATCGATATCTCTTTTTCTTTGTGGAATCACTGATATCTCTTCTGCATTATGGAATCACCGATATCTCATCTGCATTATGGAACCATAATTATCTCTCCTTCATTATGGAATCACGGATATCTCATCTCCATTATGGAATCACCGATATCTCTTCTGCATTATGGAATCACCGATATCTCTTGTGAGTTATGGAAACATCGATATGTCTACTTCATTATGGAATCACCGATATCTCTTCTCCAGTATGGAATCACCGATATCTCTTCTGCATTCTCGAATCACGGATATCTTTTCTCCATTATGGAATCACCGATATTTCTTCTGCATTATGGAATCATCGATATGTCTTCTTCTTTATGGAATCACCGTTATCTCTTCTCCAGTATGGAATCACCGATATCACTGCTCTATTATGGAATCACTAATATCACTTCTCGATTATGGAATCACGATTATCTTTCATCCATTATGGAATCATCCATATCTCTTCTACATTATGGAATCATCGATATCTCTCCTTCATTATGGAATCACCGATATCTCTTCTCCAGTATGGAATCACCGATATCTCTTCTGCATTATCGAATCACGGATATCTTACCTTCATTATGGAATCATCAAAATCTCTCCTTTATTAACGAATCACCATTTACTCCTCTCCATTATGGAATCACCGATATCTCTTCTGCATAATGGAAGGACCGATATCTCTTCTGCATTGTGGAATCATAATTATTTCTCCTTCATTATGGAATCACCGATATCTCTTCTCCATTATGGAATAACAATTGTCTGTTCTACATTATGGAATCATCGATATCTCTTCTGCATTATGGAATCACCGATATCTCTTCTCCAGTATTGAATCACCGATATTTCTCCTTTATTATGGAATTAACAATATCTCTTGTGAATCATGGAATCACCGATATCTCTTCTGCATTATGGAATCACCGATATCTCTTCTCCAGTATTGAATCACCGATATCTCTTCTACATTATGGAATCATCGATATCTCTCCTTCATTATGGAATCACCGATATCTATTCTCCAATATGGAATCACCGATACCTCTTGTGAATTATGGAATCATCGATATGTCTTCTTCATTATGGAATCACCGATATCTCTTCTCCAGTATGGAATCACCGATAGCTCTTCTGCATTATCGAATCACGGATATCTCACCTTTATTATGGAATCATCAAAATCTCTCCTTTATTAACGAATCACCATTTTCTCCGCTCCATTATGGAATCACCGATTTCTCTTCTGTATTATGGAATCATAATTATTTCTCCTTCATTATGGAATCACCGATATCTCTTCTCCAATATGGAATCACAATTGTCTGTTCTACATTATGGAATCATCGATATCTCTTCTGCATTATGGAATCACCGATATCTCTTCTGCATTATGGAATCACCGATATCTCTTTTCCATTATGGAATCACCGATATCTCCTTTCCATTATGGAATCATCGATATCTCTCCTTCATTATAGAATTACCAAAATCTCTTGTGAATTGAGGAATCACCGATATCTCATCTCCATTATGGAATCACCCGTATCTCTTCTGCATTATGGAATCATCGATATGTCTTATTCATCATGGAATCACCGATATCTCTTCTGCATTATGGAATCACCGTCTTATGGTGCATTATGGAATATGTCTTCTTCTTTATGGAACCACCGTTATCTCTTCTCCAGTATGGAATCACCGATATCACTACTCTATTATGGATTCACCAATATCACTTCTCGAGTATGGAATCACGATTATCTCTCCTCCATTATGGAATCTTCTACACCTCTCCTTCATTATGGAATCACCGATATGTCTTCTCCATTATGGAATCATCTATATCTCTTCTACATTATGGAATCATCGATATCTCTCCTTCATTATGGAATCATCGATATCTATTCTCCAATATGGAATCACCGATATCTCTTGTGAATTATGGAATCATCGATATGCATTCTTCATTTTGGAATCACCGATATGTCTTCTTCATTATGGAATCACCGATATCTCTTCTCCAGTATGGAATCACCGATATCTCTTCTGCATTATGGAATCCTAATTATTTCTCCTTCATTGCGGAATCACCGATATCTCCGCTCCATTATGGAATCACCCATGTCTCTTCTACATTATGGAATCATCGATATCTCTCCTTCATTATAGAATTACTAATATCTCTTGTGAATTATGGAATCATCGATATGTCTTCATCATTATGGAATCACCGATATCTCTTCTCTAGTATGGAATCACCGATATCTCTTCTCTAGTATGGAATCACCGATATCTCTTCTGCATTATGGAATCATAATTACCTCTTCTTCATTATGGAATAAACGATATCTCTTCTCCATTATGGAAACAATTGCCTCTCTTCCATTATGTAATCAGTTATATCTCTCCTTCATTATGGAATCACCGATATCTCTTCTCTATCACGGAATCATCGATATCTCTTCTTCATTATGGAATCTCCGATATCTCATCTACATGATGGAACCATAATTATCTCTCCTCAATTATGGAATCAGCGATATGTCTCCTTGATTATGGAATCAGCGATATGTCTCCTTGATTATGGAATCATCGATATCTCTTTTTCTTTGTGGAATCACTGATATCTCTTCTGCATTATGGAATCACCGATATCTCATCTGCATTATGGAACCATAATTATCTCTCCTTCATTATGGAATCACGGATATCTCATCTCCATTATGGAATCACCGATATCTCTTCTGCATTATGGAATCACCGATATCTCTTGTGAGTTATGGAAACATCGATATGTCTACTTCATTATCGAATCACCGATATCTCTTCTCCAGTATGGAATCACCGATATCTCTTCTGCATTCTCGAATCACGGATATCTTTTCTCCATTATGGAATCACCGATATTTCTTCTGCATTATGGAATCATCGATATGTCTTCTTCTTTATGGAATCACCGTTATCTCTTCTCCAGTATGGAATCACCGATATCACTGCTCTATTATGGAATCACTAATATCACTTCTCGATTATGGAATCACGATTATCTTTCATCCATTATGGAATCATCCATATCTCTTCTACATTATGGAATCATCGATATCTCTCCTTCATTATGGAATCACCGATATCTCTTCTCCAGTATGGAATCACCGATATCTCTTCTGCATTATCGAATCACGGATATCTTACCTTCATTATGGAATCATCAAGATCTCTTCTGCATAATGGAAGGACCGATATCTCTTCTGCATTGTGGAATCATAATTATTTCTCCTTCATTATGGAATCACCGATATCTCTTCTCCATTATGGAATAACAATTGTCTGTTCTACATTATGGAATCATCGATATCTCTTCTGCATTATGGAATCACCGATATCTCTTCTCCAGTATTGAATCACCGATATTTCTCCTTTATTATGGAATTAACAATATCTCTTGTGAATCATGGAATCACCGATATCTCTTCTGCAATATGGAATCACCGATATCTCTTCTCCAGTATTGAATCACCGATATCTCTTCTGCATTATGGAATCAACGATATCTCTTCTGCATAATGGAATCATCGATATCTCTTCTGCATTATGGAATCACCGATAACTCTTCTGCATTATGGAATCACCGATATCTCTCCTTTATTATGGAATTACCAATATCTCTTGTGAATTATGGAATCATCGATATGTCTTCTTCATTATGGAATCACCGATATCACTTCTCCAGTATTGAATCACCGATATCTCTCCTTTATTATGGAATTACCAATATCTCTTGTGAATTATGGAATCATCGATATCTCTTCTCCACTATGGAATCACCGATATCACTCCTCTATTATGGAATCACCAATATCTCTTCTCGATTATGGAATCACGATTATCTCTCCTCCATTATGGAATCTGCTACACCTCTCCTTCATTGTAGAATCACCGATGTGTCTTCTCCATTATGTAATCATCCATATCTCTTCTCCAATATGGAATCACCGATATCTCTTGTGAATTATGGAATCATCGATATGTCTTCTTCATTATGGAATCACCGATATCTCTTCCTCAGTATGGAATCACCGACATCTCTTCTGCATTATCGAATCACGGATATCTCACCTTCATTATGGAATCATCAAAATCTCTCCTTTATTAACGAATCACCATTTACTCCTCTCCATTATGGAATCACCGATATCTCTTCTGCATTATTGGATCATAATTATTTCTCCTTCATTATGGAATCACCGATATCTCTTCTGCATTATGGAATCATAATTATCTCTCCTTCATTATGGAATCATCGATATCTCCTCTCCATTATGGAATCATCCATATCTCTTCTACATTATGGAATCACCGATATCTCTTCTCCAGTATGGAATCACCGATATCTCTTCTCCATTATGGAATCACCGTTATCTCTTCTCCATTATGGAATCATCGATATCTCTTCTTCATTATGAAATCACCGATATCTCATCTGTATCATGGAACCATAATTATCTCTCCTCCATTATGGAATCAGCGATATGTCTCTCCATTATGGAATCAGCGATATGTCTCCTTGATTATGCAATCACTGATATCTCTTCTGCATTATGGAATCACCGATATCTCATCTGCCTTATGGAATCATCGATATGTCTTCTTCTTTATGGAATCACCGTTATCTCTTCTCCAGTATGGAATCACCGATATCACTACTCTATTATGAAATCACCAATATCACTTCTCGATTATGGAATCACGATTATCTCTCCTCCATTATGGAATCTTTTACACCTCTTCTTCATTATGGAATCACGATATATCTTCTCTATTATGGAATCACGATATATCTTCTCTATTATGGAATCATCCATATCTCTTCTACATTATGGAATCATCGATATCTCCTTTTCTTTATGGAATCACTGATATCTCTTCTGCATTATGGAATAACCGATATCTCATCTGAATTATGGAACCATAATTATATCTCCTTCATTATGGAATCACCGATATCTCATCTCCATTATGGAATCACCCGTATCTCTTCTGCATTATGGAATCATCGATATGTCTTCTTCATTATGGAATCACCGTTATCTCTTCTCCAGTATGGAATCACCGATATCTCTTCTGCATTATGGAATCACGGATATCTATTCTCCATTATGGGATCAGCGATATCTCTTCTTCATTATGGAATCATCGATATGTCTTCTCCAGTATGGAATCACCGATATCACTACTCTATTATGAAATGACCAATATCACTTCTCGATTATGGAATCACGATATATCTTCTCTATTATGGAATCATCCATATCTCTTCTACATTATGGAATCATCGATATCTCTTTTTATTTATGGAATCACTGATATCTCTTCTGCATTATGGAATCACCGATATCTCATCTGAATTATGGAACCATAATTATCTCTCCTTCATTATGAAATCACCGATATCTCATCTTCATTATGGAATCACCCATATCTCTTCTGCATTATGGAATCATCAATATGTCTTATTCATCATGGAATCATCGATATCACTTCTTCATTATGGAATCATCGACATGTCTTCTTGTTTATGGAACCACCGTTATCTCTTCTCCAGTATGGAATCACCGATATCACTACTCTATTATGGAATCACCAATATCACTTCTCGATTATGGAATCACGATTATCTCTCCTCCATTATGGAATCTTCTACACCTCTCCTTCATTATGGAATCACCGATATGTCTTCTCCATTATGGAATCATCCATATCTCTTCTACATTATGGAATCATCGATATCTCTCCTTCATTATAGAATTACCAATATCTCTTGTGAATTATGGAATCATCGATATGTCTTCATCATTATGGAATCACCGATATCTCTTCTCCAGTATGGAATCACCGATATCTCTTCTGCATTATGGAATCATAATTATCTCTTCTTCATTATGGACTATACGATATCTCTTCTCCATTATGGAATCACAATTGTCTCTCCTCCATTATGGAATCAGTGATATCTCTCCTCCATTATGGAATCACCGTTATCTCTTCTCCATTATGGAATCATCGATATATCTTCTGCATTATGGAATCACAATTGTCTCTCCTCCATTATGGAATCATCGATATCTCTTCTGCATTATGGAATCATCGATATCTCATTTTCTTTATGGAATCACCGACATCTCTTCTCCATTATAGAATCAACTATATCTCTCCCCCATTATGGAATCAGCGATATGTCTCCTTGATTATGGAATCATCGATATCTCATTTTCTTTATGGAATCACTGATATCTCTTCTGCATTATGGAATAACAATTGTCTGTTCTACATTATGGAATCATCGATATCTCTTCTCCATTATGGAATCACCGACATCTCTTCTCCATTATGGAATCAACTATATCTCTCCCCCATTATGGAATCAGCGATATGTCTCCTTGATTATGGAATCATCGATATCTCATTTTCTTTATGGAATCACTGACATCTCTTCTGCATTATGGAATAACAATTGTCTGTTCTACATTATGGAATCATCGATATCTCTTCTGCATTGTGGAATCACCGATATCTCTTCTGCATTATGGAATCATAGATATCTCTCCTTAATTATGGAATTTCCAATATCTCTTGTGAATTATGGAATCATCTATATGTCTTCTTCATTATGGAATCACCGATATCTCTTCTCCAGTATGGAATAACAATTGTCTGTTCTACATTATGGAATCATCGATATCTCTTCTGCATTATGGAATCACCGATATCTCTTCTGCATTATGGAATCATCGATACCTCTCCTTTATTATGGAATCATCGATACCTCTCCTTTATTATGGAATTACCAATATCTCTTGTGAATTATGGAATCATCGATATGTCTTATTCATTATGGAATCACCGATGTCTCTTCTCCAGTATTGAATCACCGATATCTCTTCTGCATTATGGAATCATCGATATCTATCCTCCATTATGGAATCACCGACATCTCTTCTCCAATATGGAATCAACTATATCTCTCCCCCATTTTGGAATCAGCGATATGTCTACTTGATTATGGAATCATCGATATCTCTTTTTCTTTATGGAATCACTGATATCTCTTCTGCATTATGGAATCACCGTTATCTCATCTGAATTATGGAACCATAATTATCTCTCCTTCATTATGGAATCACCGATATCTCATCTCCATTATGGAATCACCCATATCTCTTCTGCATTTTGGAATCATCAATATGTCTTATTCATCATGGAATCACCGATATCACTTCTTCATTATGGAATCATCGACATGTCTTCTTCTTTATGGAACCACCGTTATCTCTTCTCCAGTATGGAATCACCGATATCACTACTCTATTATGGAATCACCAATATCACTTCTCGATTATGGAATCACGATTATCTCTCCTCCATTATGGAATCTTCTACACCTCTCCTTCATTATGGAATCACCGATATGTCTTCTCCATTATGGAATCATCCATATCTCTTCTACAATATGGAATCATCGATATCTCTCCTTCATTATAGAATTACCAATATCTCTTGTGAATTATGGAATCATCGATATGTCTTCATCATTATGGAATCACCGATATCTCTTCTCCAGTATGGAATCACCGATATCTCTTCTGCATTATGGAATCATAATTATCTCTTCTTCATTATGGACTATACGATATCTCTTCTCCATTATGGAATCACAATTGTCTCTCCTCCATTATGGAATCAGTGATATCTCTCCTCCATTATGGAATCACCGTTATCTCTTCTCCATTATGGAATCATCGATATATCTTCTGCATTATGGAATCACAATTGTCTCTCCTCCATTATGGAATCATCGATATCTCTTCTGCATTATGGAATCATCGATATCTCATTTTCTTTATGGAATCACCGACATCTCTTCTCCATTATAGAATCAACTATATCTCTCCCCCATTATGGAATCAGCGATATGTCTCCTTGATTATGGAATCATCGATATCTCATTTTCTTTATGGAATCACTGATATCTCCTCTGCATTATGGAATAACAATTGTCTGTTCTACATTATGGAATCATCGATATCACTTCTCCATTATGGAATCACCGACATCTCTTCTCCATTATGGAATCAACTATATCTCTCCCCCATTATGGAATCAGCGATATGTCTCCTTGGTTATGGAATCATCGATATCTCATTTTCTTTAAGGAATCACTGACATCTCTTCTGCATTATGGAATAACAATTGTCTGTTCTACATTATGGAATCATCGATATCTCTTCTGCATTGTGGAATCACCGATATCTCTTCTGCATTATGGAATCATAGATATCTCTCCTTAATTATGGAATTTCCAATATCTCTTGTGAATTATGGAATCATCTATATGTCTTCTTCATTATGGAATCACCGATATCTCTTCTCCAGTATGGAATAACAATTGTCTGTTCTACATTATGGAATCATCGATATCTCTTCTGCATTATGGAATCACCGATATCTCTTCTCCAGTATGGAATCACCGATATCACTACTCTATTATGGAATCACCAATATCACTTCTCGATTATGGAATCACGATTATCTCTCCTCCATTATGGAATCTTCTACACCTCTCCTTCATTATGGAATCACCGATATGTCTTCTCCATTATGGAATCATCCATATCTCTTCTACAATATGGAATCATCGATATCTCTCCTTCATTATGGAATCACCGATATCTATTCTCCAATATGGAATCACCGATATCTCTTCTGCATTATCGAATCACGGATATCTCACCTTCATTATGGAATCATCAAAATCTCTCCTTTATTGAAGAATCACCATTTACTCCGCTCCATTATCTCTTCTGCATTATGGAATCATAATTATTTCTCCTCCATTATGGAATCAGTGATATCTCTTCTCCATTATGGAATCACCGATATCTCTTCTGCATTATGGAATCATAATTATCTCTCCTCCATTAATGGAATCAGCGATATGTCTCCTTGATTATGGAATCATCGATATCTCATTTTCTTTATGGAATCACTGATATCTCTTCTGCATTATGGAATAACAATTGTCTCTTCTACATTATGGAATCATCGATATCTCTTCTGCATGATGGAATCACCGATATCTCTTCTGCATTATGGAATCATCGATATCTCTCCTTTATTATGGAATTTCCAATATCTCTTGTGAATTATGGAATCATCGATATGTCTTCTTCATTATGGAATCACCGATATCTCTTTTCCAGTATGGAATAACAATTGTGTGTTCTACATTATGGAATCATCGATATCTCTTCTGCATTAAGGAATTACCGATATCTCTTCTGCATTATGGAATCATCGATATCTCTCCTTTATTATGGAATTACCAATATCTCTTGTGAATTATGGAATCATCGATATGTCTTGTTCATTATGGAATCACCGATATCTCTTCTCCAGCATTGAATCACCGATATCTCTTCTGCATTATGGAATCATCGATATCTCTTCTGCATTATGGAATCATCGATATCTATCCTCCATTATGGAATCAGCGATATGTCTTCTCCAGTATGGAATCACCGATAGCTCATCTGCATTATCGAATCACGGATATCTCACCTTCATTATGGAATCATCAAAATCTCTCCTTTATTAATGAATCACCATTTTCTCCGCTCCATTATGGAATCACCGATTTCTCTTCTGCATTATGGAATCATAATTATTTCTCCTTCATTATGGAATCACCGATATCTCTTCTCCATTATGGAATCACAATTGTCTGTTCTACATTATGGAATCATCGATATCTCTTCGGCATTATGGAATCACCGATATCTCTTCTGCATTATGGAATCACCGATATCTCTTTTCCATTATGGAATCACCGATATCTCCTTTCCATTATGGAATCATCGATATCTCTCCTTCATTATAGAATTACCAAAACCTCTTGTGAATTGAGGAATCACCGATATCTCATCTCCATTATGGAATCACCCGTATCTCTTCTGCATTATGGAATCACCGATATGTCTTATTCATCATGGAATCACCGATATCTCTTCTGCATTATGGAATCACCGTCTTATGGTGCATTATGGAATCACCGTCGTATGGTGCATTATGGAATATGTCTTCTTCTTTATGGAACCACCGTTATCTCTTCTCCAGTATGGAATCACCGATATCACTACTCTATTATGGATTCACCAATATCACTTCTCGATTATGGAATCACGATTATCTCTACTCCATTATGGAATCTTCTACACCTCTCCTTCATTATGGAATCACCGATATGTCTTCTCCATTATGGAATCATCCATATCTCTTCTAGATTATGGAATCATCGATATCTCTCCTTCATTATGGAATCACCGATATCTATTCTCCAATATGGAATCACCGATACCTCTTGTGAATTATGGAATCATCGATATGTCTTCTTCATTATGGAATCACCGATATCTCTTCTCCAGTATGGAATCACCGATAGCTCTTCTGCATTATCGAATCACGGATATCTCACCTTTATTATGGAATCATCAAAATCTCTCCTTTATTAACGAATCACCATTTTCTCCGCTCCATTATGGAATCACCGATTTCTCTTCTGTATTATGGAATCATAATTATTTCTCCTTCATTATGGAATCACCGATATCTCTTCTCCAATATGGAATCACAATTGTCTGTTCTACATTATGGAATCATCGATATATCTTCTGCATTATGGAATCACCGATATCTCTTCTGCATTATGGAATCACCGATATCTCTTTTCCATTATGGAATCACCGATATCTCCTTTCCATTATGGAATCATCGATATCTCTCCTTCATTATAGAATTACCAAAATCTCTTGTGAATTGAGGAATCACCGATATCTCATCTCCATTATGGAATCACCGATATCTCTTCTGCATTATGGAATCACCGTCTTATGGTGCATTATGGAATATGTCTTCTTCTTTATGGAACCCCCGTTATCTCTTCTCCAGTATGGAATCACCGATATCACTACTCTATTATGGATTCACCAATATCACTTCTCGAGTATGGAATCACGATTATCTCTCCTCCATTATGGAATCTTCTACACCTCTCCTTCATTATGGAATCACCGATATGTCTTCTCCATTATGGAATCATCTATATCTCTTCTACATTATGGTATCATCGATATCTCTCCTTCATTATGGAATCATCGATATCTATTCTCCAATATGGAATCACCGATATCTCTTGTGAATTATGGAATCATCGATATGCATTCTTCATTTTGGAATCACCGATATGTCTTCTTCATTATGGAATCACCGATATCTCTTCTCCAGTATGGAATCACCGATATCTCTTCTGCATTATGGAATCCTAATTATTTCTCCTTCATTGCGGAATCACCGATATCTCCGCTCCATTATGGAATCACCCATGTATCTTCTACATTATAGAATCATCGATATCTCTCCTTCATTATAGAATTACTAATATCTCTTGTGAATTATGGAATCATCGATATGTCTTCATCATTATGGAATCACCGATATCTCTTCTCTAGTATGGAATCACCGATATCTCTTCTCTAGTATGGAATCACCGATATCTCTTCTGCATTATGGAATCATAATTATCTCTTCTTCATTATGGAATAAACGATATCTCTTCTCCATTATGGAAACAATTGCCTCTCTTCCATTATGTAATCAGTTATATCTCTCCTTCATTATGGAATCACCGATATCTCTTCTCTATCACGGAATCATCGATATCTTTTCTTCATTATGGAATCTCCGATATCTCATCTACATGATGGAACCATAATTATCTCTCCTCAATTATGGAATCAGCGATATGTCTCCTTGATTATGGAATCAGCGATATGTCTCCTTGATTATGGAATCATCGATATCTCTTTTTCTTTGTGGAATCACTGATATCTCTTCTGCATTATGGAATCACCGATATCTCATCTGCATTATGGAACCATAATTATCTCTCCTTCATTATGGAATCACGGATATCTCTTGTGAGTTATGGAAACATCGATATGTCTACTTCATTATGGAATCACCGATATCTCTTCTCCAGTATGGAATCACTGATATCTCTTCTGCATTCTCGAATCACGGATATCTTTTCTCCATTATGGAATCACCGATATCTCTTCTGCATTATGGAATCATCGATATGTCTTCTTCTTTATGGAATCACCGTTATCTCTTCTCCAGTATGGAATCACCGATATCACTGCTCTATTATGGAATCACTAATATCACTTCTCGATTATGGAATCACGATTATCTTTCATCCATTATGGAATCATCCATATCTCTTCTACATTATGGAATCATCGATATCTCTCCTTCATTATGGAATCACCGATATCTCTTCTCCAATATGGAATCACCGATATCTCTTGTGAGTTATGGAAACATCGATATGTCTACTTCATTATGGAATCACCGATATCTCTTCTCCAGTATGGAATCACCGATATCTCTTCTGCATTATCGAATCACGGATATCTTACCTTCATTATGGAATCATCAAAATCTCTCCTTTATTAACGAATCACCATTTACTCCTCTCCATTATGGAATCACCGATATCTCTTCTGCATAATGGAAGGACCGATATCTCTTCTGCATTGTGGAATCATAATTATTTCTCCTTCATTATGGAATCACCGATATCTCTTCTCCATTATGGAATAACAATTGTCTGTTCTACATTATGGAATCATCGATATCTCTTCTGCATTATGGAATCACCGATATCTCTTCTCCAGTATTGAATCACCGATATCTCTTCTCCAGTATTGAATCACCGATATTTCTCCTTTATTATGGAATTAACAATATCTCTTGTGAATCATGGAATCACCGATATCTCTTCTGCATTATGGAATCACCGATATCTCTTCTCCAGTATTGAATCACCGATATCTCTTCTGCATTATGGAATCAACGATATCTCTTCTGCATAATGGAATCATCGATATCTCTTCTGCATTATGGAATCACCGATAACTCTTCTGCATTATGGAATCATCGATATCTCTCCTTTATTATGGAATTACCAATATCTCTTGTGAATTATGGAATCATCGATATGTCTTCTTCATTATGGAATCACCGATATCACTTCTCCAGTATTGAATCACCGATATCTCTCCTTTATTATGGAATTACCAATATCTCTTGTGAATTATGGAATCATCGATATCTCTTCTCCACTATGGAATCACCGATATCACTCCTCTATTATGGAATCACCAATATCTCTTCTCGATTATGGAATCACGATTATCTCTCCTCCATTATGGAATCTGCTACACCTCTCCTTCATTGTAGAATCACCGATGTGTCTTCTCCATTATGTAATCATCCATATCTCTTCTCCAATATGGAATCACCGATATCTCTTGTGAATTATGGAATCATCGATATGTCTTCTTCATTATGGAATCACCGATATCTCTTCCTCAGTATGGAATCACCGATATCTCTTCTGCATTATCGAATCACGGATATCTCACCTTCATTATGGAATCATCAAAATCTCTCCTTTATTAACGAATCACCATTTACTCCTCTCCATTATGGAATCACCGATATCTCTTCTGCATTATTGGATCATAATTATTTCTCCTTCATTATGGAATCACCGATATCTCTTCTGCATTATGGAATCATAATTATCTCTCCTTCATTATGGAATCATCGATATGTCCTCTCCATTATGGAATCATCCATATCTCTTCTACATTATGGAATCACCGATATCTCTTCTCCAGTATGGAATCACCGATATCTCTTCTCCAGTATGGAATCACCGATATCTCTTCTCCATTATGGAATCATCGATATCTCTTCTTCATTATGAAATCACCGATATCTCATCTGTATCATGGAACCATAATTATCTCTCCTCCATTATGGAATCAGCGATATGTCTCTCCATTATGGAATCAGCGATATGTCTCCTTGATTATGCAATCACTGATATCTCTTCTGCATTATGGAATCACCGATATCTCATCTGCATTATGGAATCATCGATATGTCTTCTTCTTTATGGAATCACCGTTATCTCTTCTCCAGTATGGAATCACCGATATCACTACTCTATTATGAAATCACCAATATCACTTCTCGATTATGGAATCACGATTATCTCTCCTCCATTATGGAATCTTTTACACCTCTTCTTCATTATGGAATCACGATATATCTTCTCTATTATGGAATCACGATATATCTTCTCTATTATGGAATCATCCATATCTCTTCTACATTATGGAATCATCGATATCTCCTTTTCTTTATGGAATCACTGATATCTCTTCTGCATTATGGAATAACCGATATCTCATCTGAATTATGGAACCATAATTATATCTCCTTCATTATGGAATCACCGATATCTCATCTCCATTATGGAATCACCCGTATCTCTTCTGCATTATGGAATCATCGATATGTCTTCTTCTTTATGGAATCACCGTTATCTCTTCTCCAGTATGGAATCACCGATATCTCTTCTGCATTATGGAATCACGGATATCTATTCTCCATTATGGGATCAGCGATATCTCTTCTTCATTATGGAATCATCGATATGTCTTCTCCAGTATGGAATCACCGATATCACTACTCTATTATGAAATCACCAATATCACTTCTCGATTATGGAATCACGATATATCTTCTCTATTATGGAATCATCCATATCTCTTCTACATTATGGAATCATCGATATCTCTTTTTATTTATGGAATCACTGATATCTCTTCTGCATTATGGAATCACCGATATCTCATCTGAATTATGGAACCATAATTATCTCTCCTTCATTATGAAATCACCGATATCTCATCTTCATTATGGAATCACCCATATCTCTTCTGCATTATGGAATCATCAATATGTCTTATTCATCATGGAATCATCGATATCACTTCTTCATTATGGAATCATCGACATGTCTTCTTGTTTATGGAACCACCGTTATCTCTTCTCCAGTATGGAATCACCGATATCACTACTCTATTATGGAATCACCAATATCACTTCTCGATTATGGAATCACGATTATCTCTCCTCCATTATGGAATCTTCTACACCTCTCCTTCATTATGGAATCACCGATATGTCTTTTCCATTATGGAATCATCCATATCTCTTCATCATTATGGAATCATCGATATCTCTTCTCCAGTATGGAATCACCGATATCTCTTCTGCATTATGGAATCATAATTATCTCTTCTTCATTATGGACTATACGATATCTCTTCTCCATTATGGAATCACAATTGTCTCTCCTCCATTATGGAATCAGTGATATCTCTCCTCCATTATGGAATCACCGTTATCTCTTCTCCATTATGGAATCATCGATATATCTTCTGCATTATGGAATCACAATTGTCTCTCCTCCATTATGGAATCATCGATATCTCTTCTGCATTATGGAATCATCGATATCTCATTTTCTTTATGGAATCACCGACATCTCTTCTCCATTATAGAATCAACTATATCTCTCCCCCATTATGGAATCAGCGATATGTCTCCTTGATTATGGAATCATCGATATCTCATTTTCTTTATGGAATCACTGATATCTCTTCTGCATTATGGAATAACAATTGTCTGTTCTACATTATGGAATCATCGATATCACTTCTCCATTATGGAATCACCGACATCTCTTCTCCATTATGGAATCAACTATATCTCTCCCCCATTATGGAATCAGCGATATGTCTCCTTGATTATGGAATCATCGATATCTCATTTTCTTTAAGGAATCACTGACATCTCTTCTGCATTATGGAATAACAATTGTCTGTTCTACATTATGGAATCATCGATATCTCTTCTGCATTGTGGAATCACCGATATCTCTTCTGCATTATGGAATCATAGATATCTCTCCTTAATTATGGAATTTCCAATATCTCTTGTGAATTATGGAATCATCTATATGTCTTCTTCATTATGGAATCACCGATATCTCTTCTCCAGTATGGAATAACAATTGTCTGTTCTACATTATGGAATCATCGATATCTCTTCTGCATTATGGAATCACCGATATCTCTTCTCCAGTATGGAATCACCGATATCACTACTCTATTATGGAATCACCAATATCACTTCTCGATTATGGAATCACGATTATCTCTCCTCCATTATGGAATCTTCTACACCTCTCCTTCATTATGGAATCACCGATATGTCTTCTCCATTATGGAATCATCCATATCTCTTCTACAATATGGAATCATCGATATCTCTCCTTCATTATGGAATCACCGATATCTATTCTCCAATATGGAATCACCGATATCTCTTCTGCATTATCGAATCACGGATATCTCACCTTCATTATGGAATCATCAAAATCTCTCCTTTATTGAAGAATCACCATTTACTCCGCTCCATTATCTCTTCTGCATTATGGAATCATAATTATTTCTCCTCCATTATGGAATCAGTGATATCTCTTCTCCATTATGGAATCACCGATATCTCTTCTGCATTATGGAATCATAATTATCTCTCCTCCATTAATGGAATCAGCGATATGTCTCCTTGATTATGGAATCATCGATATCTCATTTTCTTTATGGAATCACTGATATCTCTTCTGCATTATGGAATAACAATTGTCTCTTCTACATTATGGAATCATCGATATCTCTTCTGCATGATGGAATCACCGATATCTCTTCTGCATTATGGAATCATCGATATCTCTCCTTTATTATGGAATTTCCAATATCTCTTGTGAATTATGGAATCATCGATATGTCTTCTTCATTATGGAATCACCGATATCTCTTTTCCAGTATGGAATAACAATTGTGTGTTCTACATTATGGAATCATCGATATCTCTTCTGCATTAAGGAATTACCGATATCTCTTCTGCATTATGGAATCATCGATATCTCTCCTTTATTATGGAATTACCAATATCTCTTGTGAATTATGGAATCATCGATATGTCTTGTTCATTATGGAATCACCGATATCTCTTCTCCAGCATTGAATCACCGATATCTCTTCTGCATTATGGAATCATCGATATCTCTTCTGCATTATGGAATCATCGATATCTATCCTCCATTATGGAATCAGCGATATGTCTTCTCCAGTATGGAATCACCGATAGCTCATCTGCATTATCGAATCACGGATATCTCACCTTCATTATGGAATCATCAAAATCTCTCCTTTATTAATGAATCACCATTTTCTCCGCTCCATTATGGAATCACCGATTTCTCTTCTGCATTATGGAATCATAATTATTTCTCCTTCATTATGGAATCACCGATATCTCTTCTCCATTATGGAATCACAATTGTCTGTTCTACATTATGGAATCATCGATATCTCTTCGGCATTATGGAATCACCGATATCTCTTCTGCATTATGGAATCACCGATATCTCTTTTCCATTATGGAATCACCGATATCTCCTTTCCATTATGGAATCATCGATATCTCTCCTTCATTATAGAATTACCAAAACCTCTTGTGAATTGAGGAATCACCGATATCTCATCTCCATTATGGAATCACCCGTATCTCTTCTGCATTATGGAATCACCGATATGTCTTATTCATCATGGAATCACCGATATCTCTTCTGCATTATGGAATCACCGTCTTATGGTGCATTATGGAATCACCGTCGTATGGTGCATTATGGAATATGTCTTCTTCTTTATGGAACCACCGTTATCTCTTCTCCAGTATGGAATCACCGATATCACTACTCTATTATGGATTCACCAATATCACTTCTCGATTATGGAATCACGATTATCTCTACTCCATTATGGAATCTTCTACACCTCTCCTTCATTATGGAATCACCGATATGTCTTCTCCATTATGGAATCATCCATATCTCTTCTAGATTATGGAATCATCGATATCTCTCCTTCATTATGGAATCACCGATATCTATTCTCCAATATGGAATCACCGATACCTCTTGTGAATTATGGAATCATCGATATGTCTTCTTCATTATGGAATCACCGATATCTCTTCTCCAGTATGGAATCACCGATAGCTCTTCTGCATTATCGAATCACGGATATCTCACCTTTATTATGGAATCATCAAAATCTCTCCTTTATTAACGAATCACCATTTTCTCCGCTCCATTATGGAATCACCGATTTCTCTTCTGTATTATGGAATCATAATTATTTCTCCTTCATTATGGAATCACCGATATCTCTTCTCCAATATGGAATCACAATTGTCTGTTCTACATTATGGAATCATCGATATATCTTCTGCATTATGGAATCACCGATATCTCTTCTGCATTATGGAATCACCGATATCTCTTTTCCATTATGGAATCACCGATATCTCCTTTCCATTATGGAATCATCGATATCTCTCCTTCATTATAGAATTACCAAAATCTCTTGTGAATTGAGGAATCACCGATATCTCATCTCCATTATGGAATCACCGATATCTCTTCTGCATTATGGAATCACCGTCTTATGGTGCATTATGGAATATGTCTTCTTCTTTATGGAACCCCCGTTATCTCTTCTCCAGTATGGAATCACCGATATCACTACTCTATTATGGATTCACCAATATCACTTCTCGAGTATGGAATCACGATTATCTCTCCTCCATTATGGAATCTTCTACACCTCTCCTTCATTATGGAATCACCGATATGTCTTCTCCATTATGGAATCATCTATATCTCTTCTACATTATGGAATCATCGATATCTCTCCTTCATTATGGAATCATCGATATCTATTCTCCAATATGGAATCACCGATATCTCTTGTGAATTATGGAATCATCGATATGCATTCTTCATTTTGGAATCACCGATATGTCTTCTTCATTATGGAATCACCGATATCTCTTCTCCAGTATGGAATCACCGATATCTCTTCTGCATTATGGAATCCTAATTATTTCTCCTTCATTGCGGAATCACCGATATCTCCGCTCCATTATGGAATCACCCATGTCTCTTCTACATTATAGAATCATCGATATCTCTCCTTCATTATAGAATTACTAATATCTCTTGTGAATTATGGAATCATCGATATGTCTTCATCATTATGGAATCACCGATATCTCTTCTCTAGTATGGAATCACCGATATCTCTTCTCTAGTATGGAATCACCGATATCTCTTCTGCATTATGGAATCATAATTATCTCTTCTTCATTATGGAATAAACGATATCTCTTCTCCATTATGGAAACAATTGCCTCTCTTCCATTATGTAATCAGTTATATCTCTCCTTCATTATGGAATCACCGATATCTCTTCTCTATCACGGAATCATCGATATCTTTTCTTCATTATGGAATCTCCGATATCTCATCTACATGATGGAACCATAATTATCTCTCCTCAATTATGGAATCAGCGATATGTCTCCTTGATTATGGAATCAGCGATATGTCTCCTTGATTATGGAATCATCGATATCTCTTTTTCTTTGTGGAATCACTGATATCTCTTCTGCATTATGGAATCACCGATATCTCATCTACATGATGGAACCATAATTATCTCTCCTCAATTATGGAATCAGCGATATGTCTCCTTGATTATGGAATCAGCGATATGTCTCCTTGATTATGGAATCATCGATATCTCTTTTTCTTTGTGGAATCACTGATATCTCTTCTGCATTATGGAATCACCGATATCTCATCTGCATTATGGAACCATAATTATCTCTCCTTCATTATGGAATCACGGATATCTCTTGTGAGTTATGGAAACATCGATATGTCTACTTCATTATGGAATCACCGATATCTCTTCTCCAGTATGGAATCACTGATATCTCTTCTGCATTCTCGAATCACGGATATCTTTTCTCCATTATGGAATCACCGTTATCTCTTCTCCAGTATGGAATCACCGATATCACTGCTCTATTATGGAATCACTAATATCACTTCTCGATTATGGAATCACGATTATCTTTCATCCATTATGGAATCATCCATATCTCTTCTACATTATGGAATCATCGATATCTCTCCTTCATTATGGAATCACCGATATCTCTTCTCCAATATGGAATCACCGATATCTCTTGTGAGTTATGGAAACATCGATATGTCTACTTCATTATGGAATCACCGATATCTCTTCTCCAGTATGGAATCACCGATATCTCTTCTGCATTATCGAATCACGGATATCTTACCTTCATTATGGAATCATCAAAATCTCTCCTTTATTAACGAATCACCATTTACTCCTCTCCATTATGGAATCACCGATATCTCTTCTGCATAATGGAAGGACCGATATCTCTTCTGCATTGTGGAATCATAATTATTTCTCCTTCATTATGGAATCACCGATATCTCTTCTCCATTATGGAATAACAATTGTCTGTTCTACATTATGGAATCATCGATATCTCTTCTGCATTATGGAATCACCGATATCTCTTCTCCAGTATTGAATCACCGATATCTCTTCTCCAGTATTGAATCACCGATATTTCTCCTTTATTATGGAATTAACAATATCTCTTGTGAATCATGGAATCACCGATATCTCTTCTGCATTATGGAATCACCGATATCTCTTCTCCAGTATTGAATCACCGATATCTCTTCTGCATTATGGAATCAACGATATCTCTTCTGCATAATGGAATCATCGATATCTCTTCTGCATTATGGAATCACCGATAACTCTTCTGCATTATGGAATCATCGATATCTCTCCTTTATTATGGAATTACCAATATCTCTTGTGAATTATGGAATCATCGATATGTCTTCTTCATTATGGAATCACCGATATCACTTCTCCAGTATTGAATCACCGATATCTCTCCTTTATTATGGAATTACCAATATCTCTTGTGAATTATGGAATCATCGATATCTCTTCTCCACTATGGAATCACCGATATCACTCCTCTATTATGGAATCACCAATATCTCTTCTCGATTATGGAATCACGATTATCTCTCCTCCATTATGGAATCTGCTACACCTCTCCTTCATTGTAGAATCACCGATGTGTCTTCTCCATTATGTAATCATCCATATCTCTTCTCCAATATGGAATCACCGATATCTCTTGTGAATTATGGAATCATCGATATGTCTTCTTCATTATGGAATCACCGATATCTCTTCCTCAGTATGGAATCACCGATATCTCTTCTGCATTATCGAATCACGGATATCTCACCTTCATTATGGAATCATCAAAATCTCTCCTTTATTAACGAATCACCATTTACTCCTCTCCATTATGGAATCACCGATATCTCTTCTGCATTATTGGATCATAATTATTTCTCCTTCATTATGGAATCACCGATATCTCTTCTGCATTATGGAATCATAATTATCTCTCCTTCATTATGGAATCATCGATATGTCTTCTCCATTATGGAATCATCCATATCTCTTCTACATTATGGAATCACCGATATCTCTTCTCCAGTATGGAATCACCGATATCTCTTCTCCAGTATGGAATCACCGATATCTCTTCTCCATTATGGAATCATCGATATCTCTTCTTCATTATGAAATCACCGATATCTCATCTGTATCATGGAACCATAATTATCTCTCCTCCATTATGGAATCAGCGATATGTCTCTCCATTATGGAATCAGCGATATGTCTCCTTGATTATGCAATCACTGATATCTCTTCTGCATTATGGAATCACCGATATCTCATCTGCATTATGGAATCATCGATATGTCTTCTTCTTTATGGAATCACCGTTATCTCTTCTCCAGTATGGAATCACCGATATCACTACTCTATTATGAAATCACCAATATCACTTCTCGATTATGGAATCACGATTATCTCTCCTCCATTATGGAATCTTTTACACCTCTTCTTCATTATGGAATCACGATATATCTTCTCTATTATGGAATCACGATATATCTTCTCTATTATGGAATCATCCATATCTCTTCTACATTATGGAATCATCGATATCTCCTTTTCTTTATGGAATCACTGATATCTCTTCTGCATTATGGAATAACCGATATCTCATCTGAATTATGGAACCATAATTATATCTCCTTCATTATGGAATCACCGATATCTCATCTCCATTATGGAATCACCCGTATCTCTTCTGCATTATGGAATCATCGATATGTCTTCTTCTTTATGGAATCACCGTTATCTCTTCTCCAGTATGGAATCACCGATATCTCTTCTGCATTATGGAATCACGGATATCTATTCTCCATTATGGGATCAGCGATATCTCTTCTTCATTATGGAATCATCGATATGTCTTCTCCAGTATGGAATCACCGATATCACTACTCTATTATGAAATCACCAATATCACTTCTCGATTATGGAATCACGATATATCTTCTCTATTATGGAATCATCCATATCTCTTCTACATTATGGAATCATCGATATCTCTTTTTATTTATGGAATCACTGATATCTCTTCTGCATTATGGAATCACCGATATCTCATCTGAATTATGGAACCATAATTATCTCTCCTTCATTATGAAATCACCGATATCTCATCTTCATTATGGAATCACCCATATCTCTTCTGCATTATGGAATCATCAATATGTCTTATTCATCATGGAATCATCGATATCACTTCTTCATTATGGAATCATCGACATGTCTTATTCATCATGGAATCAGCGATATCTCTTCTCCAATATGGAATCACCTATATCTCTTGTGAATTATGGAATCATGACTTCTTCATTATCGAATCATCAAAATCTCTCCTTTATTAACGAATCACCATTTACTCCTCTCCATTATGGAATCACCGATATCTCTTCTGCATTATTGGATCATAATTATTTCTCCTTCATTATGGAATCACCGATATCTCTTCTGCATTATGGAATCATAATTATCTCTCCTTCATTATGGAATCATCGATATGTCCTCTCCATTATGGAATCATCCATATCTCTTCTACATTATGGAATCACCGATATCTCTTCTCCAGTATGGAATCACCGATATCTCTTCTCCAGTATGGAATCACCGATATCTCTTCTCCATTATGGAATCATCGATATCTCTTCTTCATTATGAAATCACCGATATCTCATCTGTATCATGGAACCATAATTATCTCTCCTCCATTATGGAATCAGCGATATGTCTCTCCATTATGGAATCAGCGATATGTCTCCTTGATTATGCAATCACTGATATCTCTTCTGCATTATGGAATCACCGATATCTCATCTGCATTATGGAATCATCGATATGTCTTCTTCTTTATGGAATCACCGTTATCTCTTCTCCAGTATGGAATCTCCGATATCACTACTCTATTATGGATTCACCAATATCACTTCTCGAGTATGGAATCACGATTATCTCTCCTCCATTATGGAATCTTCTACACCTCTCCTTCATTATGGAATCACCGATATGTCTTCTCCATTATGGAATCATCTATATCTCTTCTACATTATGGAATCATCGATATCTCTCCTTCATTATGGAATCATCGATATCTATTCTCCAATATGGAATCACCGATATCTCTTGTGAATTATGGAATCATCGATATGCATTCTTCATTTTGGAATCACCGATATGTCTTCTTCATTATGGAATCACCGATATCTCTTCTCCAGTATGGAATCACCGATATCTCTTCTGCATTATGGAATCCTAATTATTTCTCCTTCATTGCGGAATCACCGATATCTCCGCTCCATTATGGAATCACCCATGTCTCTTCTACATTATGGAATCATCGATATCTCTCCTTCATTATAGAATTACTAATATCTCTTGTGAATTATGGAATCATCGATATGTCTTCATCATTATGGAATCACCGATATCTCTTCTCTAGTATGGAATCACCGATATCTCTTCTCTAGTATGGAATCACCGATATCTCTTCTGCATTATCGAATCATAATTATCTCTTCTTCATTATGGAATAAACGATATCTCTTCTCCATTATGGAAACAATTGCCTCTCTTCCATTATGTAATCAGTTATATCTCTCCTTCATTATGGAATCACCGATATCTCTTCTCTATCACGGAATCATCGATATCTCTTCTTCATTATGGAATCTCCGATATCTCATCTACATGATGGAACCATAATTATCTCTCCTCAATTATGGAATCAGCGATATGTCTCCTTGATTATGGAATCAGCGATATGTCTCCTTGATTATGGAATCATCGATATCTCTTTTTCTTTGTGGAATCACTGATATCTCTTCTGCATTATGGAATCACCGATATCTCATCTGCATTATGGAACCATAATTATCTCTCCTTCATTATGGAATCACGGATATCTCTTGTGAGTTATGGAAACATCGATATGTCTACTTCATTATGGAATCACCGATATCTCTTCTCCAGTATGGAATCACTGATATCTCTTCTGCATTCTCGAATCACGGATATCTTTTCTCCATTATGGAATCACCGATATCTCTTCTGCATTATGGAATCATCGATATGTCTTCTTCTTTATGGAATCACCGTTATCTCTTCTCCAGTATGGAATCACCGATATCACTGCTCTATTATGGAATCACTAATATCACTTCTCGATTATGGAATCACGATTATCTTTCATCCATTATGGAATCATCCATATCTCTTCTACATTATGGAATCATCGATATCTCTCCTTCATTATGGAATCACCGATATCTCTTCTCCAATATGGAATCACCGATATCTCTTGTGAGTTATGGAAACATCGATATGTCTACTTCATTATGGAATCACCGATATCTCTTCTCCAGTATGGAATCACCGATATCTCTTCTGCATTATCGAATCACGGATATCTTACCTTCATTATGGAATCATCAAAATCTCTCCTTTATTAACGAATCACCATTTACTCCTCTCCATTATGGAATCACCGATATCTCTTCTGCATAATGGAAGGACCGATATCTCTTCTGCATTGTGGAATCATAATTATTTCTCCTTCATTATGGAATCACCGATATCTCTTCTCCATTATGGAATAACAATTGTCTGTTCTACATTATGGAATCATCGATATCTCTTCTGCATTATGGAATCACCGATATCTCTTCTCCAGTATTGAATCACCGATATCTCTTCTCCAGTATTGAATCACCGATATTTCTCCTTTATTATGGAATTAACAATATCTCTTGTGAATCATGGAATCACCGATATCTCTTCTGCATTATGGAATCACCGATATCTCTTCTCCAGTATTGAATCACCGATATCTCTTCTGCATTATGGAATCAACGATATCTCTTCTGCATAATGGAATCATCGATATCTCTTCTGCATTATGGAATCACCGATAACTCTTCTGCATTATGGAATCATCGATATCTCTCCTTTATTATGGAATTACCAATATCTCTTGTGAATTATGGAATCATCGATATGTCTTCTTCATTATGGAATCACCGATATCACTTCTCCAGTATTGAATCACCGATATCTCTCCTTTATTATGGAATTACCAATATCTCTTGTGAATTATGGAATCATCGATATCTCTTCTCCACTATGGAATCACCGATATCACTCCTCTATTATGGAATCACCAATATCTCTTCTCGATTATGGAATCACGATTATCTCTCCTCCATTATGGAATCTGCTACACCTCTCCTTCATTGTAGAATCACCGATGTGTCTTCTCCATTATGTAATCATCCATATCTCTTCTCCAATATGGAATCACCGATATCTCTTGTGAATTATGGAATCATCGATATGTCTTCTTCATTATGGAATCACCGATATCTCTTCCTCAGTATGGAATCACCGATATCTCTTCTGCATTATCGAATCACGGATATCTCACCTTCATTATGGAATCATCAAAATCTCTCCTTTATTAACGAATCACCATTTACTCCTCTCCATTATGGAATCACCGATATCTCTTCTGCATTATTGGATCATAATTATTTCTCCTTCATTATGGAATCACCGATATCTCTTCTGCATTATGGAATCATAATTATCTCTCCTTCATTATGGAATCATCGATATGTACTCTCCATTATGGAATCATCCATATCTCTTCTACATTATGGAATCACCGATATCTCTTCTCCAGTATGGAATCACCGATATCTCTTCTCCAGTATGGAATCACCGATATCTCTTCTCCATTATGGAATCATCGATATCTCTTCTTCATTATGAAATCACCGATATCTCATCTGTATCATGGAACCATAATTATCTCTCCTCCATTATGGAATCAGCGATATGTCTCTCCATTATGGAATCAGCGATATGTCTCCTTGATTATGCAATCACTGATATCTCTTCTGCATTATGGAATCACCGATATCTCATCTGCATTATGGAATCATCGATATGTCTTCTTCTTTATGGAATCACCGTTATCTCTTCTCCAGTATGGAATCACCGATATCACTACTCTATTATGGATTCACCAATATCACTTCTCGAGTATGGAATCACGATTATCTCTCCTCCATTATGGAATCTTCTACACCTCTCCTTCATTATGGAATCACCGATATGTCTTCTCCATTATGGAATCATCTATATCTCTTCTACATTATGGAATCATCGATATCTCTCCTTCATTATGGAATCATCGATATCTATTCTCCAATATGGAATCACCGATATCTCTTGTGAATTATGGAATCATCGATATGCATTCTTCATTTTGGAATCACCGATATGTCTTCTTCATTATGGAATCACCGATATCTCTTCTCCAGTATGGAATCACCGATATCTCTTCTGCATTATGGAATCCTAATTATTTCTCCTTCATTGCGGAATCACCGATATCTCCGCTCCATTATGGAATCACCCATGTCTCTTCTACATTATGGAATCATCGATATCTCTCCTTCATTATAGAATTACTAATATCTCTTGTGAATTATGGAATCATCGATATGTCTTCATCATTATGGAATCACCGATATCTCTTCTCTAGTATGGAATCACCGATATCTCTTCTCTAGTATGGAATCACCGATATCTCTTCTGCATTATCGAATCATAATTATCTCTTCTTCATTATGGAATAAACGATATCTCTTCTCCATTATGGAAACAATTGCCTCTCTTCCATTATGTAATCAGTTATATCTCTCCTTCATTATGGAATCACCGATATCTCTTCTCTATCACGGAATCATCGATATCTCTTCTTCATTATGGAATCTCCGATATCTCATCTACATGATGGAACCATAATTATCTCTCCTCAATTATGGAATCAGCGATATGTCTCCTTGATTATGGAATCAGCGATATGTCTCCTTGATTATGGAATCATCGATATCTCTTTTTCTTTGTGGAATCACTGATATCTCTTCTGCATTATGGAATCACCGATATCTCATCTGCATTATGGAACCATAATTATCTCTCCTTCATTATGGAATCACGGATATCTCTTGTGAGTTATGGAAACATCGATATGTCTACTTCATTATGGAATCACCGATATCTCTTCTCCAGTATGGAATCACTGATATCTCTTCTGCATTCTCGAATCACGGATATCTTTTCTCCATTATGGAATCACCGATATCTCTTCTGCATTATGGAATCATCGATATGTCTTCTTCTTTATGGAATCACCGTTATCTCTTCTCCAGTATGGAATCACCGATATCACTGCTCTATTATGGAATCACTAATATCACTTCTCGATTATGGAATCACGATTATCTTTCATCCATTATGGAATCACGATTATCTTTCATCCATTATGGAATCATCCATATCTCTTCTACATTATGGAATCATCGATATCTCTCCTTCATTATGGAATCACCGATATCTCTTCTCCAATATGGAATCACCGATATCTCTTGTGAGTTATGGAAACATCGATATGTCTACTTCATTATGGAATCACCGATATCTCTTCTCCAGTATGGAATCACCGATATCTCTTCTGCATTATCGAATCACGGATATCTTACCTTCATTATGGAATCATCAAAATCTCTCCTTTATTAACGAATCACCATTTACTCCTCTCCATTATGGAATCACCGATATCTCTTCTGCATAATGGAAGGACCGATATCTCTTCTGCATTGTGGAATCATAATTATTTCTCCTTCATTATGGAATCACCGATATCTCTTCTCCATTATGGAATAACAATTGTCTGTTCTACATTATGGAATCATCGATATCTCTTCTGCATTATGGAATCACCGATATCTCTTCTCCAGTATTGAATCACCGATATCTCTTCTCCAGTATTGAATCACCGATATTTCTCCTTTATTATGGAATTAACAATATCTCTTGTGAATCATGGAATCACCGATATCTCTTCTGCATTATGGAATCACCGATATCTCTTCTCCAGTATTGAATCACCGATATCTCTTCTGCATTATGGAATCAACGATATCTCTTCTGCATAATGGAATCATCGATATCTCTTCTGCATTATGGAATCACCGATAACTCTTCTGCATTATGGAATCATCGATATCTCTCCTTTATTATGGAATTACCAATATCTCTTGTGAATTATGGAATCATCGATATCTCTTCTCCACTATGGAATCACCGATATCACTCCTCTATTATGGAATCACCAATATCTCTTCTCGATTATGGAATCACGATTATCTCTCCTCCATTATGGAATCTGCTACACCTCTCCTTCATTGTAGAATCACCGATGTGTCTTCTCCATTATGTAATCATCCATATCTCTTCTCCAATATGGAATCACCGATATCTCTTGTGAATTATGGAATCATCGATATGTCTTCTTCATTATGGAATCACCGATATCTCTTCCTCAGTATGGAATCACCGATATCTCTTCTGCATTATCGAATCACGGATATCTCACCTTCATTATGGAATCATCAAAATCTCTCCTTTATTAACGAATCACCATTTACTCCTCTCCATTATGGAATCACCGATATCTCTTCTGCATTATTGGATCATAATTATTTCTCCTTCATTATGGAATCACCGATATCTCTTCTGCATTATGGAATCATAATTATCTCTCCTTCATTATGGAATCATCGATATGTCCTCTCCATTATGGAATCATCCATATCTCTTCTACATTATGGAATCACCGATATCTCTTCTCCAGTATGGAATCACCGATATCTCTTCTCCAGTATGGAATCACCGATATCTCTTCTCCATTATGGAATCATCGATATCTCTTCTTCACTATGAAATCACCGATATCTCATCTGT
The DNA here is from genome assembly GCF_987345545.1 of Pholcus phalangioides. Taxonomy (NCBI): domain Eukaryota; kingdom Metazoa; phylum Arthropoda; class Arachnida; order Araneae; family Pholcidae; genus Pholcus; species Pholcus phalangioides. Next base: position 5,484,372 of record NW_028301606.1, read on the forward strand.
ATCATGGAACCATAATTATCTCTCCTCCATTATGGAATCAGCGATATGTCTCTCCATTATGGAATCAGCGATATGTCTCCTTGATTATGCAATCACTGATATCTCTTCTGCATTATGGAATCACCGATATCTCATCTGCATTATGGAATCATCGATATGTCTTCTTCTTTATGGAATCACCGTTATCTCTTCTCCAGTATGGAATCACCGATATCACTACTCTATTATGAAATCACCAATATCACTTCTCGATTATGGAATCACGATTATCTCTCCTCCATTATGGAATCTTTTACACCTCTTCTTCATTATGGAATCACGATATATCTTCTCTATTATGGAATCACGATATATCTTCTCTATTATGGAATCATCCATATCTCTTCTACATTATGGAATCATCGATATCTCCTTTTCTTTATGGAATCACTGATATCTCTTCTGCATTATGGAATAACCGATATCTCATCTGAATTATGGAACCATAATTATATCTCCTTCATTATGGAATCACCGATATCTCATCTCCATTATGGAATCACCCGTATCTCTTCTGCATTATGGAATCATCGATATGTCTTCTTCTTTATGGAATCACCGTTATCTCTTCTCCAGTATGGAATCACCGATATCTCTTCTGCATTATGGAATCACGGATATCTATTCTCCATTATGGGATCAGCGATATCTCTTCTTCATTATGGAATCATCGATATGTCTTCTCCAGTATGGAATCACCGATATCACTACTCTATTATGAAATCACCAATATCACTTCTCGATTATGGAATCACGATATATCTTCTCTATTATGGAATCATCCATATCTCTTCTACATTATGGAATCATCGATATCTCTTTTTATTTATGGAATCACTGATATCTCTTCTGCATTATGGAATCATCAATATGTCTTATTCATCATGGAACCACCGTTATCTCTTCTCCAGTATGGAATCACCGATATCACTACTCTATTATGGAATCACCAATATCACTTCTCGATTATGGAATCACGATTATCTCTCCTCCATTATGGAATCTTCTACACCTCTCCTTCATTATGGAATCACCGATATGTCTTCTCCATTATGGAATCATCCATATCTCTTCTACATTATGGAATCATCGATATCTCTCCTTCATTATAGAATTACCAATATCTCTTGTGAATTATGGAATCATCGATATGTCTTCATCATTATGGAATCACCGATATCTCTTCTCCAGTATGGAATCACCGATATCTCTTCTGCATTATGGAATCATAATTATCTCTTCTTCATTATGGACTATACGATATCTCTTCTCCATTATGGAATCACAATTGTCTCTCCTCCATTATGGAATCAGTGATATCTCTCCTCCATTATGGAATCACCGTTATCTCTTCTCCATTATGGAATCATCGATATATCTTCTGCATTATGGAATCACAATTGTCTCTCCTCCATTATGGAATCATCGATATCTCTTCTGCATTATGGAATCATCGATATCTCATTTTCTTTATGGAATCACCGACATCTCTTCTCCATTATGGAAACAATTGCCTCTCTTCCATTATGTAATCAGTTATATCTCTCCTTCATTATGGAATCACCGATATCTCTTCTCTATCACGGAATCATCGATATCTCTTCTTCATTATGGAATCTCCGATATCTCATCTACATGATGGAACCATAATTATCTCTCCTCAATTATGGAATCAGCGATATGTCTCCTTGATTATGGAATCAGCGATATGTCTCCTTGATTATGGAATCAGCGATATGTCTCCTTGATTATGGAATCATCGATATCTCTTTTTCTTTGTGGAATCACTGATATCTCTTCTGCATTATGGAATCACCGATATCTCATCTGCATTATGGAACCATAATTATCTCTCCTTCATTATGGAATCACGGATATCTCTTGTGAGTTATGGAAACATCGATATGTCTACTTCATTATGGAATCACCGATATCTCTTCTCCAGTATGGAATCACTGATATCTCTTCTGCATTCTCGAATCACGGATATCTTTTCTCCATTATGGAATCACCGATATCTCTTCTGCATTATGGAATCATCGATATGTCTTCTTCTTTATGGAATCACCGTTATCTCTTCTCCAGTATGGAATCACCGATATCACTGCTCTATTATGGAATCACTAATATCACTTCTCGATTATGGAATCACGATTATCTTTCATCCATTATGGAATCATCCATATCTCTTCTACATTATGGAATCATCGATATCTCTCCTTCATTATGGAATCACCGATATCTCTTCTCCAATATGGAATCACCGATATCTCTTGTGAGTTATGGAAACATCGATATGTCTACTTCATTATGGAATCACCGATATCTCTTCTCCAGTATGGAATCACCGATATCTCTTCTGCATTATCGAATCACGGATATCTTACCTTCATTATGGAATCATCAAAATCTCTCCTTTATTAACGAATCACCATTTACTCCTCTCCATTATGGAATCACCGATATCTCTTCTGCATAATGGAAGGACCGATATCTCTTCTGCATTGTGGAATCATAATTATTTCTCCTTCATTATGGAATCACCGATATCTCTTCTCCATTATGGAATAACAATTGTCTGTTCTACATTATGGAATCATCGATATCTCTTCTGCATTATGGAATCACCGATATCTCTTCTCCAGTATTGAATCACCGATATCTCTTCTCCAGTATTGAATCACCGATATTTCTCCTTTATTATGGAATTAACAATATCTCTTGTGAATCATGGAATCACCGATATCTCTTCTGCATTATGGAATCACCGATATCTCTTCTCCAGTATTGAATCACCGATATCTCTTCTGCATTATGGAATCAACGATATCTCTTCTGCATAATGGAATCATCGATATCTCTTCTGCATTATGGAATCACCGATAACTCTTCTGCATTATGGAATCATCGATATCTCTCCTTTATTATGGAATTACCAATATCTCTTGTGAATTATGGAATCATCGATATCTCTTCTCCACTATGGAATCACCGATATCACTCCTCTATTATGGAATCACCAATATCTCTTCTCGATTATGGAATCACGATTATCTCTCCTCCATTATGGAATCTGCTACACCTCTCCTTCATTGTAGAATCACCGATGTGTCTTCTCCATTATGTAATCATCCATATCTCTTCTCCAATATGGAATCACCGATATCTCTTGTGAATTATGGAATCATCGATATGTCTTCTTCATTATGGAATCACCGATATCTCTTCCTCAGTATGGAATCACTGATATCTCTTCTGCATTATGGAATCATCAATATGTCTTATTCATCATGGAACCACCGTTATCTCTTCTCCAGTATGGAATCACCGATATCACTACTCTATTATGGAATCACCAATATCACTTCTCGATTATGGAATCACGATTATCTCTCCTCCATTATGGAATCTTCTACACCTCTCCTTCATTATGGAATCACCGATATGTCTTCTCCATTATGGAATCATCCATATCTCTTCTACATTATGGAATCATCGATATCTCTCCTTCATTATAGAATTACCAATATCTCTTGTGAATTATGGAATCATCGATATGTCTTCATCATTATGGAATCACCGATATCTCTTCTCCAGTATGGAATCACCGATATCTCTTCTGCATTATGGAATCATAATTATCTCTTCTTCATTATGGACTATACGATATCTCTTCTCCATTATGGAATCACAATTGTCTCTCCTCCATTATGGAATCAGTGATATCTCTCCTCCATTATGGAATCACCGTTATCTCTTCTCCATTATGGAATCATCGATATATCTTCTGCATTATGGAATCACAATTGTCTCTCCTCCATTATGGAATCATCGATATCTCTTCTGCATTATGGAATCATCGATATCTCATTTTCTTTATGGAATCACCGACATCTCTTCTCCATTATGGAAACAATTGCCTCTCTTCCATTATGTAATCAGTTATATCTCTCCTTCATTATGGAATCACCGATATCTCTTCTCTATCACGGAATCATCGATATCTCTTCTTCATTATGGAATCTCCGATATCTCATCTACATGATGGAACCATAATTATCTCTCCTCAATTATGGAATCAGCGATATGTCTCCTTGATTATGGAATCAGCGATATGTCTCCTTGATTATGGAATCATCGATATCTCTTTTTCTTTGTGGAATCACTGATATCTCTTCTGCATTATGGAATCACCGATATCTCATCTGCATTATGGAACCATAATTATCTCTCCTTCATTATGGAATCACGGATATCTCTTGTGAGTTATGGAAACATCGATATGTCTACTTCATTATGGAATCACCGATATCTCTTCTCCAGTATGGAATCACTGATATCTCTTCTGCATTCTCGAATCACGGATATCTTTTCTCCATTATGGAATCACCGATATCTCTTCTGCATTATGGAATCATCGATATGTCTTCTTCTTTATGGAATCACCGTTATCTCTTCTCCAGTATGGAATCACCGATATCACTGCTCTATTATGGAATCACTAATATCACTTCTCGATTATGGAATCACGATTATCTTTCATCCATTATGGAATCATCCATATCTCTTCTACATTATGGAATCATCGATATCTCTCCTTCATTATGGAATCACCGATATCTCTTCTCCAATATGGAATCACCGATATCTCTTGTGAGTTATGGAAACATCGATATGTCTACTTCATTATGGAATCACCGATATCTCTTCTCCAGTATGGAATCACCGATATCTCTTCTGCATTATCGAATCACGGATATCTTACCTTCATTATGGAATCATCAAAATCTCTCCTTTATTAACGAATCACCATTTACTCCTCTCCATTATGGAATCACCGATATCTCTTCTGCATAATGGAAGGACCGATATCTCTTCTGCATTGTGGAATCATAATTATTTCTCCTTCATTATGGAATCACCGATATCTCTTCTCCATTATGGAATAACAATTGTCTGTTCTACATTATGGAATCATCGATATCTCTTCTGCATTATGGAATCACCGATATCTCTTCTCCAGTATTGAATCACCGATATCTCTTCTCCAGTATTGAATCACCGATATTTCTCCTTTATTATGGAATTAACAATATCTCTTGTGAATCATGGAATCACCGATATCTCTTCTGCATTATGGAATCACCGATATCTCTTCTCCAGTATTGAATCACCGATATCTCTTCTGCATTATGGAATCAACGATATCTCTTCTGCATAATGGAATCATCGATATCTCTTCTGCATTATGGAATCACCGATAACTCTTCTGCATTATGGAATCATCGATATCTCTCCTTTATTATGGAATTACCAATATCTCTTGTGAATTATGGAATCATCGATATCTCTTCTCCACTATGGAATCACCGATATCACTCCTCTATTATGGAATCACCAATATCTCTTCTCGATTATGGAATCACGATTATCTCTCCTCCATTATGGAATCTGCTACACCTCTCCTTCATTGTAGAATCACCGATGTGTCTTCTCCATTATGTAATCATCCATATCTCTTCTCCAATATGGAATCACCGATATCTCTTGTGAATTATGGAATCATCGATATGTCTTCTTCATTATGGAATCACCGATATCTCTTCCTCAGTATGGAATCACCGATATCTCTTCTGCATTATCGAATCACGGATATCTCACCTTCATTATGGAATCATCAAAATCTCTCCTTTATTAACGAATCACCATTTACTCCTCTCCATTATGGAATCACCGATATCTCTTCTGCATTATTGGATCATAATTATTTCTCCTTCATTATGGAATCACCGATATCTCTTCTGCATTATGGAATCATAATTATCTCTCCTTCATTATGGAATCATCGATATGTCCTCTCCATTATGGAATCATCCATATCTCTTCTACATTATGGAATCACCGATATCTCTTCTCCAGTATGGAATCACCGATATCTCTTCTCCAGTATGGAATCACCGATATCTCTTCTCCATTATGGAATCATCGATATCTCTTCTTCACTATGAAATCACCGATATCTCATCTGTATCATGGAACCATAATTATCTCTCCTCCATTATGGAATCAGCGATATGTCTCTCCATTATGGAATCAGCGATATGTCTCCTTGATTATGCAATCACTGATATCTCTTCTGCATTATGGAATCACCGATATCTCATCTGCATTATGGAATCATCGATATGTCTTCTTCTTTATGGAATCACCGTTATCTCTTCTCCAGTATGGAATCACCGATATCACTACTCTATTATGAAATCACCAATATCACTTCTCGATTATGGAATCACGATTATCTCTCCTCCATTATGGAATCTTTTACACCTCTTCTTCATTATGGAATCACGATATATCTTCTCTATTATGGAATCACGATATATCTTCTCTATTATGGAATCATCCATATCTCTTCTACATTATGGAATCATCGATATCTCCTTTTCTTTATGGAATCACTGATATCTCTTCTGCATTATGGAATAACCGATATCTCATCTGAATTATGGAACCATAATTATATCTCCTTCATTATGGAATCACCGATATCTCATCTCCATTATGGAATCACCCGTATCTCTTCTGCATTATGGAATCATCGATATGTCTTCTTCTTTATGGAATCACCGTTATCTCTTCTCCAGTATGGAATCACCGATATCTCTTCTGCATTATGGAATCACGGATATCTATTCTCCATTATGGGATCAGCGATATCTCTTCTTCATTATGGAATCATCGATATGTCTTCTCCAGTATGGAATCACCGATATCACTACTCTATTATGAAATCACCAATATCACTTCTCGATTATGGAATCACGATATATCTTCTCTATTATGGAATCATCCATATCTCTTCTACATTATGGAATCATCGATATCTCTTTTTATTTATGGAATCACTGATATCTCTTCTGCATTATGGAATCATCAATATGTCTTATTCATCATGGAACCACCGTTATCTCTTCTCCAGTATGGAATCACCGATATCACTACTCTATTATGGAATCACCAATATCACTTCTCGATTATGGAATCACGATTATCTCTCCTCCATTATGGAATCTTCTACACCTCTCCTTCATTATGGAATCACCGATATGTCTTCTCCATTATGGAATCATCCATATCTCTTCTACATTATGGAATCATCGATATCTCTCCTTCATTATAGAATTACCAATATCTCTTGTGAATTATGGAATCATCGATATGTCTTCATCATTATGGAATCACCGATATCTCTTCTCCAGTATGGAATCACCGATATCTCTTCTGCATTATGGAATCATAATTATCTCTTCTTCATTATGGACTATACGATATCTCTTCTCCATTATGGAATCACAATTGTCTCTCCTCCATTATGGAATCAGTGATATCTCTCCTCCATTATGGAATCACCGTTATCTCTTCTCCATTATGGAATCATCGATATATCTTCTGCATTATGGAATCACAATTGTCTCTCCTCCATTATGGAATCATCGATATCTCTTCTGCATTATGGAATCATCGATATCTCATTTTCTTTATGGAATCACCGACATCTCTTCTCCATTATAGAATCAACTATATCTCTCCCCCATTATGGAATCAGCGATATGTCTCCTTGATTATGGAATCATCGATATCTCATTTTCTTTATGGAATCACTGATATCTCTTCTGCATTATGGAATAACAATTGTCTGTTCTACATTATGGAATCATCGATATCTCTTCTGCATTGTGGAATCACCGATATCTCTTCTGCATTATGGAATCATAGATATCTCTCCTTAATTATGGAATTTCCAATATCTCTTGTGAATTATGGAATCATCTATATGTCTTCTTCATTATGGAATCACCGATATCTCTTCTCCAGTATGGAATAACAATTGTCTGTTCTACATTATGGAATCATCGATATCTCTTCTGCATTATGGAATCACCGATATCTCTTCTGCATTATGGAATCATCGATACCTCTCCTTTATTATGGAATCATCGATACCTCTCCTTTATTATGGAATTACCAATATCTCTTGTGAATTATGGAATCATCGATATGTCTTATTCATTATGGAATCACCGATATCTCTTCTCCAGTATTGAATCACCGATATCTCTTCTGCATTATGGAATCATCGATATCTCTTCTGCATCATGGAATCATCGATATCTCTTCTGCATTATGGAATCATCGATATCTATCCTCCATTATGGAATCACCGACATCTCTTCTCCAATATGGAATCAACTATATCTCTCACCCATTTTGGAATCAGCGATATGTCTACTTGATTATGGAATCATCGATATCTCTTTTTCTTTATGGAATCACTGATATCTCTTCTGCATTATGGAATCACCGTTATCTCATCTGAATTATGGAACCATAATTATCTCTCCTTCATTATGGAATCACCGATATCTCATCTCCATTATGGAATCACCCATATCTCTTCTGCATTTTGGAATCATCAATATGTCTTATTCATCATGGAATCACCGATATCACTTCTTCATTATGGAATCATCGACATGTCTTCTTCTTTATGGAACCACCGTTATCTCTTCTCCAGTATGGAATCACCGATATCACTACTCTATTATGGAATCACCAATATCACTTCTCGATTATGGAATCACGATTATCTCTCCTCCATTATGGAATCTTCTACACCTCTCCTTCATTATGGAATCACCGATATGTCTTCTCCATTATGGAATCATCCATATCTCTTCTACAATATGGAATCATCGATATCTCTCCTTCATTATGGAATCACCGATATCTATTCTCCAATATGGAATCACCGATATCTCTTCTGCATTATCGAATCACGGATATCTCACCTTCATTATGGAATCATCAAAATCTCTCCTTTATTAAAGAATCACCATTTACTCCGCTCCATTATCTCTTCTGCATTATGGAATCATAATTATTTCTCCTCCATTATGGAATCAGTGATATCTCTTCTCCATTATGGAATCACCGATATCTCTTCTGCATTATGGAATCATAATTATCTCTCCTCCATTAATGGAATCAGCGATATGTCTCCTTGATTATGGAATCATCGATATCTCATTTTCTTTATGGAATCACTGATATCTCTTCTGCATTATGGAATAACAATTGTCTCTTCTACATTATGGAATCATCGATATCTCTTCTGCATGATGGAATCACCGATATCTCTTCTGCATTATTGAATCATCGATATCTCTCCTTTATTATGGAATTTCCAATATCTCTTCTTCATTATGGAATCACCGATATCTCTTTTCCAGTATGGAATAACAATTGTGTGTTCTACATTATGGAATCATCGATATCTCTTCTGCATTAAGGAATTACCGATATCTCTTCTGCATTATGGAATCATCGATATCTCTCCTTTATTATGGAATTACCAATATCTCTTGTAAATTATGGAATCATCGATATGTCTTGTTCATTATGGAATCACCGATATCTCTTCTCCAGTATTGAATCACCGATATCTCTTCTGCATTATGGAATCATCGATATCTCTTCTGCATTATGGAATCATCGATATCTATCCTCCATTATGGAATCAGCGATATGTCTTCTCCAGTATGGAATCACCGATAGCTCATCTGCATTATCGAATACGGATATCTCACCTTCATTATGGAATCATCAAAATCTCTCCTTTATTAATGAATCACCATTTTCTCCGCTCCATTATGGAATCACCGATTTCTCTTCTGCATTATGGAATCATAATTATTTCTCCTTCATTATGGAATCACCGATATCTCTTCTCCATTATGGAATCACAATTGTCTGTTCTACATTATGGAATCATCGATATCTCTTCTGCATTATGGAATCACCGATATCTCTTCTGCATTATGGAATCACCGATATCTCTTTTCCATTATGGAATCATCGATATCTCTCCTTCATTATAGAATTACCAAAACCTCTTGTGAATTGAGGAATCACCGATATCTCATCTCCATTATGGAATCACCCGTATCTCTTCTGCATTATGGAATCATCGATATGTCTTATTCATCATGGAATCACCGATATCTCTTCTGCATTATGGAATCACCGTCTTATGGTGCATTATGGAATCACCGTCGTATGGTGCATTATGGAATATGTCTTCTTCTTTATGGAACCACCGTTATCTCTTCTCCAGTATGGAATCACCGATATCACTACTCTATTATGGATTCACCAATATCACTTCTCGATTATGGAATCACGATTATCTCTACTCCATTATGGAATCATCGATATCTCTTCTGCATTATGGAATCATCGATATCTCTTCTCCATTATGGAATCACCGACATCTCTTCTCCATTATGGAATCAACTATATCTCTCCCCCATTATGGAATCAGCGATATCTCTTCTGCATTATGGAATCATCGATATATCTTCTGCATTATGGAATCATCGATATCTCTTCTCCATTATGGAATCACCGACATCTCTTCTCCATTATGGAATCAACTATATCTCTGCCCCATTATGGAATCAGCGATATGTCTCCTTGATTATGGAATCATCGATATCTCTTTTTCTTTATGGAATCACTGATATCTCTTCTGCATTATGGAATCACCGATATCTATTCTCCAATATGGAATCACCGATATCTCTTGTGAATTATGGAATCATCGATATGTCTTCTTCATTATGGAATCACCGATATCTCTTCTCCAGTATGGAATCACCGATAGCTTGTCTGCATTATCGAATCACGGATATCTCACCTTCATTATGGAATCATCAAAATCTCTCCTTTATTAATGAATCACCATTTTCTCCGCTCCATTATGGAATCACCGATTTCTCTTCTGCATTATGGAATCATAATTATTTCTCCTTCATTATGGAATCACCGATATCTCTTCTCCATTATGGAATCACAATTGTCTGTTCTACATTATGGAATCATCGATATCTCTTCTGCATTATGGAATCACCGATATCTCTTCTGCATTATGGAATCACCGATATCTCTTTTCCATTATGGAATCACCGATATCTCCTTTCCATTATGGAATCATCGATATCTCTCCTTCATTATAGAATTACCAAAATCTCTTGTGAATTGAGTAATCACCGATATCTCATCTCCATTATGGAATCACCCGTATCTCTTCTGCATTATGGAATCATCGATATGTCTTATTCATCATGGAATCACCGATATCTCTTCTGCATTATGGAATCACCGATATCTCTTCTGCATTATGGAATCACCGTCTTATGGTGCATTATGGAATCACCGTCGTATGGTGCATTATGGAATATGTCTTCTTCTTTATGGAACCACCGTTATCTCTTCTCCAGTATGGAATCACCGATATCACTACTCTATTATGGATTCACCAATATCACTTCTCGATTATGGAATCACGATTATCTCTACTCCATTATGGAATCTTCTACACCTCTCCTTCATTATGGAATCACCGATATGTCTTCTCCATTATGGAATCATCCATATCTCTTCTACATTATGGAATCATCGATATCTCTCCTTCATTATGGAATCACCGATATCTATTCTCCAATATGGAATCACCGATATCTCTTCAGAATTATGGAATCATCGATATGTCTTCTTCATTATGGAATCACCGATATCTCTTCTCCAGTATGGAATCACCGATAGCTCTTCTGCATTATCGAATCACGGATATCTCACCTTCATTATGGAATCATCAAAATCTCTCCTTTATTAACGAATCACCATTTTCTCCGCTCCATTATGGAATCACCGATTTCTCTTCTGTATTATGGAATCATAATTATTTCTCCTTCATTATGGAATCACCGATATCTCTTCTCCATTATGGAATCACAATTGTCTGTTCTACATTATGGAATCATCGATATCTCTTCTGCATTATGGAATCACCGATATCTCTTCTGCATTATGGAATCACCGATATCTCCTTTCCATTATGGAATCATCGATATCTCTCCTTCATTATAGAATTACCAAAATCTCTTGTGAATTGAGGAATCACCGATATCTCATCTCCATTATGGAATCACCCGTATCTCTTCTGCATTATGGAATCATCGATATGTCTTATTCATCATGGAATCACCGATATCTCTTCTGCAATATGGAATCACCGTCTTATGGTGCATTATGGAATATGTCTTCTTCTTTATGGAACCACCGTTATCTCTTCTCCAGTATGGAATCACCGATATCACTACTTTATTATGGATTCACCAATATCACTTCTCGATTATGGAATCACGATTATCTCTCCTCCATTATGGAATCTTCTACACCTCTCCTTCATTATGGAATCACCGATATGTCTTCTCCATTATGGAATCATCTATATGTCTTCTACATTATGGAATCATCGATATCTCTCCTTCATTATGAAATCATCGATATGTATTCTCCAATATGGAATCACCGATATCTCTTGTGAATTATGGAATCATCGATATGCATTCTTCATTTTGGAATCACCGATATGTCTTCTTCATTATGGAATCACCGATATCTCTTCTCCAGTATGGAATCACCGATATCTCTTCTGCATTATGGAATCCTAATTATTTCTCCTTCATTGCGGAATCACCGATATCTCCGCTCCATTATGGAATCACCCATGTCTCTTCTACATTATGGAATCATCGATATCTCTCCTTCATTATAGAATTACTAATATCTCTTGTGAATTATGGAATCATCGATATGTCTTCATCATTATGGAATCACCGATATCTCTTCTCTAGTATGGAATCACTGATATCTCTTCTGCATTATGGAATCATAATTATCTCTTCTTCATTATGGAATAAACGATATCTCTTCTCCATTATGGAAACAATTGCCTCTCTTCCATTATGTAATCAGTTATATCTCTCCTTCATTATGGAATCACCGATATCTCTTCTCTATCATGGAATCATCGATATCTCTTCTTCATTATGGAATCACCGATATCTCATCTACATGATGGAACCATAATTATCTCTCCTCAATTATGGAATCAGCGATATGTCTCCTTGATTATGGAATCAGCGATATGTCTCCTTGATTATGGAATCATCGATATCTCTTTTTCTTTGTGGAATCACTGATATCTCTTCTGCATTATGGAATCACCGATATCTCATCTGCATTATGGAACCATAATTATCTCTCCTTCATTATGGAATCACGGATATCTCATCTCCATTATGGAATCTCCCATATCTCTTCTGCATTATGGAATCATCGATATGTCTTATTCATTATAGAATCACCGATATCACTTCTCCAGTATGGAATCACCGATATCTCTTCTGCATTCTCGAATCACGGATATCTTTTCTCCATTATGGAATCACCGATATCTCTTCTGCATTATGGAATCATCGATATGTCTTCTTCTTTATGGAATCACCGTTATCTCTTCTCCAGTATGGAATCACCGATATCTCTTGTGAGTTATGGAAACATCGATATGTCTACTTCATTATGGAATCACCAATACCTCTTCTCCAGTATGGAATCACCGATATCTCTTCTGCATTATCGAATCACGGATATCTCACCTTCATTATGGAATCATCAAAATCTCTCCTTTATTAACGAATCACCATTTACTCCTCTCCATTATGGAATCACCGATATCTCTTCTGCATAATGGAAGGACCGATATCTCTTCTGCATTGTGGAATCATAATTATTTCTCCTTCATTATGCAATCACCGATATCTCTTCTCCATTATGGAATAACAATTGTCTGTTCTACATTATGGAATCATCGATATCTCTTCTGCATTATGGAATCACCGATATCTCTTCTCCAGTATTGAATCACCGATATCTCTTCTCCAGTATTGAATCACCGATATTTCTTCTTTATTATGGAATTAACAATATCTCTTGTGAATCATGGAATCACCGATATCTCTTCTGCATTATGGAATCACCGATATCTCTTCTCCAGTATTGAATCACCGATATCTCTTCTGCATTATGGAATCAACGATATCTCTTCTGCATTATGGAATCATCGATATCTCTTCTGCATTATGGAATCATCGATATCTCTTCTGCATTATGGAATCATCGATATCTCTTCTCCATTATGGAATCACCGACATCTCTTCTCCATTATGGAATCAACTATATCTCTCCCCCATTATGGAATCAGCGATATCTCTTCTGCATTATGGAATCATCGATATCTCTTCTGCATTATGGAATCATCGATATCTCTTCTCCATTATGGAATCACCGACATCTCTTCTCCATTATGGAATAAACTATATCTCTGCCCCATTATGGAATCAGCGATATGTCTCCTTGATTATGGAATCATCGATATCTCTTTTTCTTTATGGAATCACTGATATCTCTTCTGCATTATGGAATCACCGTTATCTCTTCTGCATTATGGAATCACCGTTATCTCATCTGAATTATGGAACCATAATTATCTCTCCTTCATTATGAAATCACCGATATCTCATCTCCATTATGGAATCACCCACATTTCTTCGGCATTATGGAATCATCAATATGTCTTATTCATCATGGAATCACCGATATCACTTCTCCAGTATGGAATTACCGATATCTCTTCTTCATTATCGAATCACGGATATCTCTTCTCCATTATGGAATCACCGAGATCTCTTCTGCATTATGGAATCATCGACATGTCTTCTTCTTTATGGAACCACCGTTATCTATTCTCCAATATGGAATCACCGATATCTCTTGTGAATTATGGAATCATCGATATGTCTTCTTCATTATGGAATCACCGATATCTCTTCTCCAGTATGGAATCACCGATAGCTCGTCTGCATTATCGAATCACGGATATCTCACCTTCATTATGGAATCATCAAAATCTCTCCTTTATTAATGAATCACCATTTTCTCCGCTCCATTATGGAATCACCGATTTCTCTTCTGCATTATGGAATCATAATTATTTCTCCTTCATTATGGAATCACCGATATCTCTTCTCCATTATGGAATCACAATTGTCTGTTCTACATTATGGAATCATCGATATCTCTTCTGCATTATGGAATCACCGATATCTCTTCTGCATTATGGAATCACCGATATCTCTTTTCCATTATGGAATCACCGATATCTCCTTTCCATTATGGAATCATCGATATCTCTCCTTCATTATAGAATTACCAAAATCTCTTGTGAATTGAGGAATCACCGATATCTCATCTCCATTATGGAATCACCCGTATCTCTTCTGCATTATGGAATCATCGATATGTCTTATTCATCATGGAATCACCGATATCTCTTCTGCATTATGGAATCACCGATTTCTCTTCTGTATTATGGAATCATAATTATTTCTCCTTCATTATGGAATCACCGATATCTCTTCTCCATTATGGAATCACAATTGTCTGTTCTACATTATGGAATCATCGATATCTCTTCTGCATTATGGAATCACCGATATCTCTTCTCCATTATGGAATCACAATTGTCTGTTCTACATTATGGAATCATCGATATCTCTTCTCCAGTATGGAATCACCGATATCTCTTCTGCATTATGGAATCCTAATTATTTCTCCTTCATTGCGGAATCACCGATATCTCCGCTCCATTATGGAATCACCCATGTCTCTTCTACATTATGGAATCATCGATATCTCTCCTTCATTATAGAATTACTAATATCTCTTGTGAATTATGGAATCATCGATATGTCTTCATCATTATGGAATCACCGATATCTCTTCTCTAGTATGGAATCACTGATATCTCTTCTGCATTATGGAATCATAATTATCTCTTCTTCATTATGGAATAAACGATATCTCTTCTCCATTATGGAAACAATTGCCTCTCTTCCATTATGTAATCAGTTATATCTCTCCTTCATTATGGAATCACCGATATGTCTTCTCTATCATGGAATCATCGATATCTCTTCTTCATTATGGAATCACCGATATCTCATCTACATGATGGAACCATAATTATCTCTCCTCAATTATGGAATCAGCGATATGTCTCCTTGATTATGGAATCATCGATATCTCTTTTTCTTTGTGGAATCACTGATATCTCTTCTGCATTATGGAATCACCGATATCTCATCTGCATTATGGAACCATAATTATCTCTCCTTCATTATGGAATCACGGATATCTCATCTCCATTATGGAATCTCCCATATCTCATCTGCATTATGGAATCATCGATATGTCTTATTCATTATGGAATCACCGATATCACTTCTCCAGTATGGAATCACCGATATCTCTTCTGCATTCTCGAATCACGGATATCTTTTCTCCATTATGGAATCACCGATATCTCTTCTGCATTATGGAATCATCGATATGTCTTCTTCTTTATGGAATCACCGTTATCTCTTCTCCAGTATGGAATCACCGATATCTCTTGTGAGTTATGGAAACATCGATATGTCTACTTCATTATGGAATCACCAATACCTCTTCTCCAGTATGGAATCACCGATATCTCTTCTGCATTATCGAATCACGGATATCTCACCTTCATTATGGAATCATCAAAATCTCTCCTTTATTAACGAATCACCATTTACTCCTCTCCATTATGGAATCACCGATATCTCTTCTGCATAATGGAAGGACCGATATCTCTTCTGCATTGTGGAATCATAATTATTTCTCCTTCATTATGCAATCACCGATATCTCTTCTCCATTATGGAATAACAATTGTCTGTTCTACATTATGGAATCATCGATATCTCTTCTGCATTATGGAATCACCGATATCTCTTCTCCAGTATTGAATCACCGATATCTCTTCTCCAGTATTGAATCACCGATATTTCTTCTTTATTATGGAATTAACAATATCTCTTGTGAATCATGGAATCACCGATATCTCTTCTGCATTATGGAATCACCGATATCTCTTCTCCAGTATTGAATCACCGATATCTCTTCTGCATTATGGAATCAACGATATCTCTTCTGCATTATGGAATCATCGATATCTCTTCTGCATTATGGAATCATCGATATCTCTTCTGCATTATGGAATCATCGATATCTCTTCTCCATTATGGAATCACCGACATCTCTTCTCCATTATGGAATCAACTATATCTCTCCCCCATTATGGAATCAGCGATATCTCTTCTGCATTATGGAATCATCGATATCTCTTCTGCATTATGGAATCATCGATATCTCTTCTCCATTATGGAATCACCGACATCTCTTCTCCATTATGGAATCAACTATATCTCTGCCCCATTATGGAATCAGCGATATGTCTCCTTGATTATGGAATCATCGATATCTCTTTTTCTTTATGGAATCACTGATATCTCTTCTGCATTATGGAATCACCGATATCTATTCTCCAATATGGAATCACCGATATCTCTTGTGAATTATGGAATCATCGATATGTCTTCTTCATTATGGAATCACCGATATCTCTTCTCCAGTATGGAATCACCGATAGCTTGTCTGCATTATCGAATCACGGATATCTCACCTTCATTATGGAATCATCAAAATCTCTCCTTTATTAATGAATCACCATTTTCTCCGCTCCATTATGGAATCACCGATTTCTCTTCTGCATTATGGAATCATAATTATTTCTCCTTCATTATGGAATCACCGATATCTCTTCTCCATTATGGAATCACAATTGTCTGTTCTACATTATGGAATCATCGATATCTCTTCTGCATTATGGAATCACCGATATCTCTTCTGCATTATGGAATCACCGATATCTCTTTTCCATTATGGAATCACCGATATCTCCTTTCCATTATGGAATCATCGATATCTCTCCTTCATTATAGAATTACCAAAATCTCTTGTGAATTGAGTAATCACCGATATCTCATCTCCATTATGGAATCACCCGTATCTCTTCTGCATTATGGAATCATCGATATGTCTTATTCATTATGGAATCACCGATATCACTTCTCCAGTATGGAATCACCGATATCTCTTCTGCATTCTCGAATCACGGATATCTTTTCTCCATTATGGAATCACCGATATCTCTTCTGCATTATGGAATCATCGATATGTCTTCTTCTTTATGGAATCACCGTTATCTCTTCTCCAGTATGGAATCACCGATATCTCTTGTGAGTTATGGAAACATCGATATGTCTACTTCATTATGGAATCACCAATACCTCTTCTCCAGTATGGAATCACCGATATCTCTTCTGCATTATCGAATCACGGATATCTCACCTTCATTATGGAATCATCAAAATCTCTCCTTTATTAACGAATCACCATTTACTCCTCTCCATTATGGAATCACCGATATCTCTTCTGCATAATGGAAGGACCGATATCTCTTCTGCATTGTGGAATCATAATTATTTCTCCTTCATTATGCAATCACCGATATCTCTTCTCCATTATGGAATAACAATTGTCTGTTCTACATTATGGAATCATCGATATCTCTTCTGCATTATGGAATCACCGATATCTCTTCTCCAGTATTGAATCACCGATATCTCTTCTCCAGTATTGAATCACCGATATTTCTTCTTTATTATGGAATTAACAATATCTCTTGTGAATCATGGAATCACCGATATCTCTTCTGCATTATGGAATCACCGATATCTCTTCTCCAGTATTGAATCACCGATATCTCTTCTGCATTATGGAATCAACGATATCTCTTCTGCATTATGGAATCATCGATATCTCTTCTGCATTATGGAATCATCGATATCTCTTCTGCATTATGGAATCATCGATATCTCTTCTCCATTATGGAATCACCGACATCTCTTCTCCATTATGGAATCAACTATATCTCTCCCCCATTATGGAATCAGCGATATCTCTTCTGCATTATGGAATCATCGATATCTCTTCTGCATTATGGAATCATCGATATCTCTTCTCCATTATGGAATCACCGACATCTCTTCTCCATTATGGAATCAACTATATCTCTGCCCCATTATGGAATCAGCGATATGTCTCCTTGATTATGGAATCATCGATATCTCTTTTTCTTTATGGAATCACTGATATCTCTTCTGCATTATGGAATCACCGATATCTATTCTCCAATATGGAATCACCGATATCTCTTGTGAATTATGGAATCATCGATATGTCTTCTTCATTATGGAATCACCGATATCTCTTCTCCAGTATGGAATCACCGATAGCTTGTCTGCATTATCGAATCACGGATATCTCACCTTCATTATGGAATCATCAAAATCTCTCCTTTATTAATGAATCACCATTTTCTCCGCTCCATTATGGAATCACCGATTTCTCTTCTGCATTATGGAATCATAATTATTTCTCCTTCATTATGGAATCACCGATATCTCTTCTCCATTATGGAATCACAATTGTCTGTTCTACATTATGGAATCATCGATATCTCTTCTGCATTATGGAATCACCGATATCTCTTCTGCATTATGGAATCACCGATATCTCTTTTCCATTATGGAATCACCGATATCTCCTTTCCATTATGGAATCATCGATATCTCTCCTTCATTATAGAATTACCAAAATCTCTTGTGAATTGAGTAATCACCGATATCTCATCTCCATTATGGAATCACCCGTATCTCTTCTGCATTATGGAATCATCGATATGTCTTATTCATCATGGAATCACCGATATCTCTTCTGCATTATGGAATCACCGATATCTCTTCTGCATTATGGAATCACCGTCTTATGGTGCATTATGGAATCACCGTCGTATGGTGCATTATGGAATATGTCTTCTTCTTTATGGAACCACCGTTATCTCTTCTCCAGTATGGAATCACCGATATCACTACTCTATTATGGATTCACCAATATCACTTCTCGATTATGGAATCACGATTATCTCTACTCCATTATGGAATCTTCTACACCTCTCCTTCATTATGGAATCACCGATATGTCTTCTCCATTATGGAATCATCCATATCTCTTCTACATTATGGAATCATCGATATCTCTCCTTCATTATGGAATCACCGATATCTATTCTCCAATATGGAATCACCGATATCTCTTCAGAATTATGGAATCATCGATATGTCTTCTTCATTATGGAATCACCGATATCTCTTCTCCAGTATGGAATCACCGATAGCTCTTCTGCATTATCGAATCACGGATATCTCACCTTCATTATGGAATCATCAAAATCTCTCCTTTATTAACGAATCACCATTTTCTCCGCTCCATTATGGAATCACCGATTTCTCTTCTGTATTATGGAATCATAATTATTTCTCCTTCATTATGGAATCACCGATATCTCTTCTCCATTATGGAATCACAATTGTCTGTTCTACATTATGGAATCACCGATATCTCCTTTCCATTATGGAATCATCGATATCTCTCCTTCATTATAGAATTACCAAAATCTCTTGTGAATTGAGGAATCACCGATATCTCATCTCCATTATGGAATCACCCGTATCTCTTCTGCATTATGGAATCATCGATATGTCTTATTCATCATGGAATCACCGATATCTCTTCTGCAATATGGAATCACCGTCTTATGGTGCATTATGGAATATGTCTTCTTCTTTATGGAACCACCGTTATCTCTTCTCCAGTATGGAATCACCGATATCACTACTTTATTATGGATTCACCAATATCACTTCTCGATTATGGAATCACGATTATCTCTCCTCCATTATGGAATCTTCTACACCTCTCCTTCATTATGGAATCACCGATATGTCTTCTCCATTATGGAATCATCTATATCTCTTCTACATTATGGAATCATCGATATCTCTCCTTCATTATGAAATCATCGATATGTATTCTCCAATATGGAATCACCGATATCTCTTGTGAATTATGGAATCATCGATATGCATTCTTCATTTTGGAATCACCGATATGTCTTCTTCATTATGGAATCACCGATATCTCTTCTCCAGTATGGAATCACCGATATCTCTTCTGCATTATGGAATCCTAATTATTTCTCCTTCATTGCGGAATCACCGATATCTCCGCTCCATTATGGAATCACCCATGTCTCTTCTACATTATGGAATCATCGATATCTCTCCTTCATTATAGAATTACTAATATCTCTTGTGAATTATGGAATCATCGATATGTCTTCATCATTATGGAATCACCGATATCTCTTCTCTAGTATGGAATCACTGATATCTCTTCTGCATTATGGAATCATAATTATCTCTTCTTCATTATGGAATAAACGATATCTCTTCTCCATTATGGAAACAATTGCCTCTCTTCCATTATGTAATCAGTTATATCTCTCCTTCATTATGGAATCACCGATATCTCTTCTCTATCATGGAATCATCGATATCTCTTCTTCATTATGGAATCACCGATATCTCATCTACATGATGGAACCATAATTATCTCTCCTCAATTATGGAATCAGCGATATGTCTCCTTGATTATGGAATCAGCGATATGTCTCCTTGATTATGGAATCATCGATATCTCTTTTTCTTTGTGGAATCACTGATATCTCTTCTGCATTATGGAATCACCGATATCTCATCTGCATTATGGAACCATAATTATCTCTCCTTCATTATGGAATCACGGATATCTCATCTCCATTATGGAATCTCCCATATCTCTTCTGCATTATGGAATCATCGATATGTCTTATTCATTATAGAATCACCGATATCACTTCTCCAGTATGGAATCACCGATATCTCTTCTGCATTCTCGAATCACGGATATCTTTTCTCCATTATGGAATCACCGATATCTCTTCTGCATTATGGAATCATCGATATGTCTTCTTCTTTATGGAATCACCGTTATCTCTTCTCCAGTATGGAATCACCGATATCTCTTGTGAGTTATGGAAACATCGATATGTCTACTTCATTATGGAATCACCAATACCTCTTCTCCAGTATGGAATCACCGATATCTCTTCTGCATTATCGAATCACGGATATCTCACCTTCATTATGGAATCATCAAAATCTCTCCTTTATTAACGAATCACCATTTACTCCTCTCCATTATGGAATCACCGATATCTCTTCTGCATAATGGAAGGACCGATATCTCTTCTGCATTGTGGAATCATAATTATTTCTCCTTCATTATGCAATCACCGATATCTCTTCTCCATTATGGAATAACAATTGTCTGTTCTACATTATGGAATCATCGATATCTCTTCTGCATTATGGAATCACCGATATCTCTTCTCCAGTATTGAATCACCGATATCTCTTCTCCAGTATTGAATCACCGATATTTCTTCTTTATTATGGAATTAACAATATCTCTTGTGAATCATGGAATCACCGATATCTCTTCTGCATTATGGAATCACCGATATCTCTTCTCCAGTATTGAATCACCGATATCTCTTCTGCATTATGGAATCAACGATATCTCTTCTGCATTATGGAATCATCGATATCTCTTCTGCATTATGGAATCATCGATATCTCTTCTGCATTATGGAATCATCGATATCTCTTCTCCATTATGGAATCACCGACATCTCTTCTCCATTATGGAATCAACTATATCTCTCCCCCATTATGGAATCAGCGATATCTCTTCTGCATTATGGAATCATCGATATCTCTTCTGCATTATGGAATCATCGATATCTCTTCTCCATTATGGAATCACCGACATCTCTTCTCCATTATGGAATAAACTATATCTCTGCCCCATTATGGAATCAGCGATATGTCTCCTTGATTATGGAATCATCGATATCTCTTTTTCTTTATGGAATCACTGATATCTCTTCTGCATTATGGAATCACCGTTATCTCTTCTGCATTATGGAATCACCGTTATCTCATCTGAATTATGGAACCATAATTATCTCTCCTTCATTATGAAATCACCGATATCTCATCTCCATTATGGAATCACCCACATTTCTTCGGCATTATGGAATCATCGATATGTCTTATTCATCATGGAATCACCGATATCACT
This sequence comes from Pholcus phalangioides, assembly GCF_987345545.1. Classification (NCBI taxonomy): domain Eukaryota; kingdom Metazoa; phylum Arthropoda; class Arachnida; order Araneae; family Pholcidae; genus Pholcus; species Pholcus phalangioides. Next base: position 5,507,384 of record NW_028301606.1, read on the forward strand.
TCTCCAGTATGGAATCACCGATATCTCTTCTGCATTATCGAATCACGGATATCTCTTCTCCATTATGGAATCACCGATATCTCTTCTGCATTATGGAATCATCGATTTGTCTTCTTCGTTACGGAATCACCGTTATCTTTTCTCCAGTATGGAATCACCGATATCACTACTCTATTATGGAATCACCAATATCACTTCTCGATTATGGAATCACGATTATCTCTCCTCCATTATGGAATCTTCTACACCTCTCCTTCATTATGGAATCATCGATATCTCTCCTTCATTATGGAATCACCGATATCTTTTTTCCAGTATGGAATCACCGATATCTCTTCTGCATTATCGAACCACGGATATCTCACCTTCATTATGGAATCATCAAAATCTCTTTTTTATTAACGAATCACCATTTACTCCTCTCCATTATGGAATCACCGATATCTCTTCTGCATTATGGAATCATAATTATTTCTCCTTCATTATGGAATCACCGATATCTCATCTCCATTATGGAATCACCCATATTTCTTCGGCATTATGGAATCATCGATATGTCTTATTCATCATGGAATCACCGATATCACTTCTCCAGTATGGAATCACCGATATCTCTTCTGCATTATCGAATCACGGATATCTCTTCTCCATTATGGAATCACCGGTATCTCTTCTGCATTATGGAATCATCGATTTGTCTTCTTCGTTATGGAATCACCGTTATCTCTTCTCCAGTATGGAATCACCGATATCACTACTCTATTATGGAATCACCAATATCACTTCTCGATTATGGAATCACGATTATCTCTCCTCCATTATGGAATCTTCTACACCTCTCCTTCATTATGGAATCATCGATATCTCTCCTTCATTATGGAATCACCGATATCTTTTTTCCAGTATGGAATCACCGATATCTCTTCTGCATTATCGAACCACGGATATCTCACCTTCATTATGGAATCATCAAAATCTCTTTTTTATTAACGAATCACCATTTACTCCTCTCCATTATGGAATCACCGATATCTCTTCTGCATTATGGAATCATAATTATTTCTCCTTCATTATGGAATCACCGATATCTCTTCTCCATTATGGAATCAAAATTGTCTGTTCTACATTATGGAATCATCGATATCTCTTCTGCATTATGGAATCACCGATAGCTCTTCTGCATTATGGAATCACCGATATCTCCTCTCCATTATTGAATCATCCATATCTCTTCTACATTATGGAATCATCGTTATTTCTCCTTCATTATAGAATTACCAATATCTCTTGTGAATTATGGAATCATCGATATGTCTTCATCATTATGGAATCACCGATATCTCTTCTCCTGTATGGAATCACCGATATCTCTTCTGTATTATGGAATCATAATTATCTCTTCTTCATTTAGGAGTCGTGTTTGAATGTTGAGAGAAAGTTGTTAGCTCTCTGATTACGTTGTACATACGTGTAAAGTGCTGTTCTGTAAATAAATCTGTGTTTGTCCGTCGAACCGCTTCTTGTTTTGCAAAGTCTTGTGGAAAATTATCCCGAACAATATTCTTAAGAACTTCCGAGATAACAACCTCCTAATGCAGTGGTTCGCAACCTGGTGACCATATGGCGCTCTTGTGTTCCTGAGATCTTCTATGGAAGCCACGGGGTGAAAATCAGATAAAATGGGAGCCACGACAAGTGATGAATTGGACCCACGGAGACCTGTGAAGAAATAAAGCTTTCAACTGAAATATTGTGGGTAAATTATGTATACTTTCAGGATCCAACAGAGCTGTTCTTAAAACCAGGACAATCTTAACCAATGGACCTATGTGGGTATGACCCGGGCCTCACATCCGTAAGGGGCCTACTAGATGATATTTGGTACTACGATTTTTCAAGTATAAGTATGTAAGGTTTTACATCAGCTAAGTATTGGGCTCTAGAACACTTCTTTGCCCGTGGACCCAAAATTTTGAGACGGCCATGCATAAAACCTCCCCCACAAGAAGGAAGCTCCCTGAACCAGGGTAGGTGCGAACCCAGGGTTATGTGTATAGATAGACTTGATTTATTCGTGTAGATTTCCTGGATAGTCTAGTATTTTACGCATACCTGTTTTTCACTTTATAATTGGGCTCTTGGGAGGGATGGTCACCCAGCTTCCGACTACGTGCCTCTCACAGGGTTCCAGAGATCGATCGTTTTAATAAAATTTTTGTTCACTATAAATTTATGTTTGATTAAATTCAATTCCATAGGTAGAAAAGGGATAATACTCTTGGATAAGGGTAGTTGGACCCCAGATGAGACAGGGGGATCCATGCGAAGAAAATATGGTCAAAAGTTGTCATGGGCCGAAAATGGTCGGGAAACAATGTCCTATTATAGCGTCCGTTTTCCGTGGAGCATAACGTAATTGATTTGTCCCTAGTCTATTACGACAATACTATATAAATTAGAGTTTACAATTAAATTACATATTTTATGCAAAGAGAAAATGCAAAGAGGAATAAAAAAATGTTTGAATGGACACGGCAGAACAGTCAATTCATAATGTGATGAAGAAAGCTGGGACAGGGAACAGAGCAGTAGCTAAAAGCTCGTAAAATGCTCTCGACCCTGTGACATCTCTGAACTTGTGATACACATATATCTTCTTATTTCTTTTGACCTGAAAGAAAGATAAAAAGAACGAAGTATATCGACCAAATAGGTGTAAATATATTCATTGATTAAATTAAAAAATGAATTATGGCAACCAAAAGCTGCTATAAGAAAAAATTTCATGCTACGGTATTTTTTTTACTTCAAATTAATGACAAATTCCTTATACTCTAGAATGGAGAGAAAAAACTAGGCAAAAATAAAAATAAATAGAATCTACACTTGATGTTAACTATCTACATAACCAAATCAAGTTATTGTTTGCATTAAAATTTACCTGTCGAATTATAAATTTTTTGATAAATTTCATTTATTGTCTTCCCATTCATTAATTTGTTAATGTGGCATTGCTATTTCAGTACTTTACTAACCACAGTTAATGAAACAGAAGGAAAGTTGCTTTCACAATCAAAGGAGTTTCAACTGAGTTTCTGTGAAAAGTTCATAATTGGTTGTATAATTAGTTCAGAAGAACGAGTCAGCGAAAAGAATAATTTTTTAACAAGGACCAATAAGTCACTTCCCAAGGCTTGTTGATGTTGGGGAAAGATAAAAAGATATGGATAAAGTAGGGGACACGAATATATATATATATATATGGAAGTCCCCATATGCCGATTAGAACATATGGTATTGTTGCTTCAGCAGTTTGGTTATGGAGAACAAGTGTTGAGAAAAAAAAAACAATGTATAAAGTGAGAAACATTAAGAAAGATAGGATTTGAAGAAAACAGTTTTTTGGCGAGAGGAGAGAAGGAAAAGAAACCCTCTTATCAGTGATAGTGATAGGAACCGAGAGACACCCAGGCTCTGTCACACTTGCAAGTGATAACAAGTTTGTGTGAAGTACGAAAGCCTGAATAACCAAGTGGAGATCGAGATATAGTTCGAAAAGAAAAATTCACATTCCTCTGTAGGGAATCGAACCATCAATCTCTCACTGTCCGGGCGAGCGATCTAACCATTGAACTACAGAGGACATGCATTTTCCTTCCTTAGAGCATATGTATGAATGCTGAACGGGACTGCGCATGGACAGCCTCCGAGCTCAGCTATTAGCTCTTACGACGTTAGCCCCCAGATGGCGACATGTAGAGGGAAACGATGTCACTCTCCGCTGTTCATACGAAGTACGAAAACCTGGATAACCAAGCGGAGATCGAGATGTAGTTCGGAAAGAAATTTCACATTCCTCTGTGGGGTATCGAACCACCAATCTCTCACTGTCCGGGCGAGTGTTCTAAATGTTTCTTGAAATTTGTGCTTTTGTACATATGTGCGGACGAGCATGAGCGCACTGTTCATTACAAGGAATTTTCATCCAAGAGATGGTTAAATACAGTCATTTTGAACAATGCTTAGGATTTATTTCGAACATTCAATGGCAGAGAATTCCAAATGTGAATACCCAGAAAGAAAACCGTATTTTTCTTGAAATTTGTTAAACGTACGAGAGGGAGTCGTTATAACGAACGCGTCGACTGCAGTATCAAATCGATTCACTAAAAATCTTCCTTAAAACAAACAAAACATTAAATATTTAAATTAAAAATTAATGAAGAACAGTTAAAGAATGAGAAAAGGAGAATCCATTAAATAAAAAAATTATCATTTTATTTCAGATAATTAAATAACGGCCGAAAAAAGAACTAATTAAGAATGAAATTTCTTCAATTTGGACTTCGACCGTATAAAAGCGCAATTTAAACATATTCAAATAAATAATTTCAATATATATTATTTGAAATTACTTATCTTCTATTCGTATTTATTTGCCTCATCTCCAATTTATTAAAACGTTTAATAGCGGTGCAGAATATAAAAAAAAATCTCCTAAAAATCATATTTAATGTAATTTAATACAATCTTGTTTCAATGTGGAATATCAGTGTTAGAAATGCTCAGATAATTAAAGAACATTATCTCAGATTTGAAACATTAATTGGATGATCAATTAAATTCCTATCATAAAAGCAAGCATGCTCAACCCATCTCCCGCGGGCGAAATGTGACGGCCCTTGGAGTCATCTGATGTGACCCGCCACTTTAAACAAATTTTTGCGCAATTGGACTAACTGGCAAATTTCCAGATCACTTGAGTAACCAGCGGTACATTTTTAGATCACTGGAGTGACCCGTGGTTTATTTTCAGATCACTCAAGTCACCACACCACTTGGGTGACCTGCGGAACGTTTAGCTAACTTTACTGACCCTCGTCACAGTTCCACATCTGGGCTTTCTTTCAAATCAAACACAACTTAAGTCTATCTGTGTCCGGAAAATTCACCGCCAGCAATTCACCGACAACAATTTCATCGCCGGAAAATTCACCGACCAACAATTCAGTGCCATGCAATTCGCCGGTAAGAAAATTCACCGACCACCAATTCGCCGCTAGGCAAATTCACCGACTGCAGCATTCAAGTAATCTTTAAATATTCTGCGAGCCTGTGAAGACCATACAGCAGGGGTGCAAGACCTTTTCAGTCTGTGGGACGGATATGCGGTATTTCTGCTGGTCAGAAACTTGGATATATAGGGTGACCATATGATCTGTATTTTACCGGACATTCCCGTAATTTTTATCGTTCTGAACTTTTCGTAAAATGTCCAGTTTTTTAACATATTTCTAGCGTGGCTTAAATGGATTTTCTTTTGTTAAATCAAGAATAGAGATTATTTTCATCACATAAATTAAAACCTTGGACAATTTTCTTCGATAATTTTTTTGGCTGCAATCGACAAATTTACTTGTCTTTCACAATTTTTCTGGATGTAATTGACAAATATACTTTCCTGTAACAATTTTTTTTGGCTGTAACTGACAAACTTACTTCAATTTGACAATTTTTGGCTAGAATTGGCATTTTACTTGCATTTGACAATTTTTGGCTGGAATTGGCATTTTACTTGCATTTGACAATTTTTTCTTCTTGTGATAATCGGCGATATCCGTAAGGATCCCGATTTCCCGTATTTTTATGAAATGTATATAGTCAACATAGGCGTTTATAATGTTGTGTGTGTGTGTGTTGTCAATTTTCTACAGGAACACCTTCCGCTGTGGGCCGGAGGTTGTGCATCCCTGCCTTATGATATTTACAGTGATGTTTTTATTTTTAAAAAAAACGCTTCTCTTACCTTCAATTATATTTTACAATATTTCAGGAAATATGAACATACTCTTGATAAAACTGTTTCTGAAATGTTTGAAATCCCGGAATATTATGATTAAAAGATACTCAGTAACACACAGAGCTCTCTCTCTCTCTCTCTCTCTCTCCCAACAATCTAATATACACCGTGTATGTGTGTGTGTGTATTTAATTGCTCGTTCGCCTTTTATATCGAGTAAATATTTCCATTATGGATCGTTCTCGAAACAACTCCGAAAAACTCGGTATCAATCATTTTGTCCGACAGCGAGTAGTAATACAGGAAGAGAAACTGGGTAAAAGTATGCATATACATCAAGCCTAGAGGAAAATCATGTTACTTTGGGTAATTTGTTCCACCGAAGTAAAAGGGGGGGGGGGGGAAAGCAATACGCGAGAGGGTAATTGCTTAATACTTCCACCCTTCTAATAATAATCGGAGCTCATTAATTTAATGAAACGTAATGTTTTGCTATTGGCACCACCACTACTCACTCATGAAACAAATGAAACTTTTCTGGCTCGTGGCAGCGGATGAAATTCCTTGTTTTCTCTTTTATTATTATTATCATATATATATTTTTTTTCGGAAATATTTTATTCACGGCATTATCCGTACGTAACTTTTACCCTCCACGAAATTAACTCGAGCCCATCAAGCGTTATTGGCTGCCATTTCTCCTCCAGCGAAACGTATAAATTGCTATAAATATTTGTTCTGACAACAGCGACTAATTAAAGGGCCTTTTTGAGGAGGGTTTTCGGCTTCAGGTATGCATAACGAAACGAAAAGTTCATTATATTTGAAGTAAGTATCAAGATCATGTGGAATCAAAACTAATGGAATAATTGCCTAATGACTCTATTCAAACAGTTTGGTTTGCACATTAACAATATTTAAAATTTAAGAGAATTCCACACCATTACGAAACTAGAATTTATTTTCAATCAACTTAATTTCTGGAGTGAAATTCAAAAAACTATTAATTTTCATTTCATCGATTTTTATGAAATATGATTTTCTGGGTACTCTTTGTGGTTAAATGCTGAAGCACAAACTGTTGATGAGTCTTTCAAGTAGGGATTTCGATATAAGGGCATGACAACAACAAGGAAAATGCCTAACGAAGTGGCTGAGAAAAAGACGTCCATAACATATGGATGCCATATGTTTCTAAAATACAACAACCCAAATAAAAAGGCAATTACAAAAACTAGAAACAATATTTATACATGATAAAATACTATACAATGCCCATAAAAATATTTATGGTTGTCTTATATTCTAAGTATGGATGGCTTCTCAATTTATCCCAACATGTTATATCGTATTTGTTTTTAAAAAGAAATAATTCGTATTAAAAGAAATACGAAAAATAGAAAGCAAGATGTCCACTCATAGACCTATTCAAAACTAGAAGCGATGCAACACTGAAATCCTATATTGGGAGAGAATAAAAAACTTCCACAGTTCTCTCTCTGAATTCCCTTCACTTTAACGCACATCAAGAGGGGATTGCTTAGAATGCTAATACAAATACAACGCCACAACAGGCAAATTGCCCAACGAGGTGGCTGACTTAAGAACATCATGGATCCCCGAGCCATTTTTTGGAGGCCCTACCTACTACTGCTACACCACACATGCGGAACCCCCAACGAATCGGTACATGCGGGAATGTGCGTGTACGTGTAGTGAAACCTGACGTGAAGTTTTTTTGTTTCTCTGTAATGCTTGGTATGTGTAGTGCTGCCATCTGCCACCAGTTTTTCTAACTATGAGTGAAGTGTTATGATTGAATGATTTATCGTTGTGGGACTGTTGATCTCTGTGGCGAGACTTTTTAACGGGGAGATCGGCTCGCATTTGCGCCTTGAAGTTGGGAACCACAGAAAACCAACTACAGCCTACCACCACTGTGGGGTTCGAACCCGGATCCTCGCATCGCGAGTCCGTCACTATAACCACTCGACCACCACAGCGACAATAATAAAAAATATATTTTGATAGCCAATTGTTTCACCTTTATATCTTTATGCCAGCGTTTCCCAACCTATGGTCCGCTGAGCAGAGGAGGTCCGTGACAATGGCATAAGTGGTCTGAAAGCAAACTTGATAAAATTAATCTTCCGTTGTAATTGATATTGGGGGGGAGGGTGGTGCACGCAGATTTTTTAAAAGTCGCATTACCCAATGTTTAAATACTATGAAAATTTCTTCGTCTAACTGTGCTCAAGTTTTTGTTCTACCTGTATTAGAAATATTTTTAAATATTTTAGTATAAACTGCTGGCAGGCATTACACGTGCTAATGTTTTTCACTAAAATGCGTTTTTCTTGAAATTAAGTTTTTTGCTTGATAAGGAACATTTTTTCGAACACCACTCATTCAAGTCTTGAAACTTTTCGTGCCTCTCAACACTATGGTGTTGTATACTTTAACACAAGCTTTTAGGATTTTAATTGTTGGTTTTTTTTACTAATCTTAACTCCAACAACATGCAACTTTTTCAAAGATCACCAAAATTTATCCATATTTTGTGCTATAAAAATTTGTTAATTTTTTTCAATAAAAAATCCTCATGTTGAAGTATGTAACATCACAGTGTTCAGGTACACACAAAGTTTCAATACATTTGAATTAGTGGTGTTCGAAAAAATGTTCCTTCCCTAACTTAGTATTGAGAAAAAAGCATTTTAGTGAAAATTTTGAAAATATTTTTATTGTAGGTAGATCAAAAACTTAAAACACAGACGCAGAAAATTTCATGGCATTTAAAAATTGAAAATTGGAAACCCAGTGTTTTTTGGAAAATTTGCTTACGCCAACCCCCTTAAAACACTATATGGTTTGAAATAAAATTATACCTTCACACTTAGGTTCAACATACATCATTGAGGAAAATGCAGGACACTGCGATCTTAAGTACGGCTATCAAAATCTATTGATTTAAATGCAATTTGCTAATCACTGCTAAAATTTCTGAAGAGTGTGGAAATAAAGGACTGCTATAAAACGCAGAAAAAAATATTCAAATGTAATTGAAATTGCGAAAAATTTAGGACAAAACGCTACAACTGACAAACGTGAGATCTATCATTTTTGCCATCATTACATAATGAATAATAATAATCTTAAATTACCAAAATTTAATTTAAGAAACTGGTGCGTGTGTGCGTGCGTGTGTGTGTGTGCACTCACGCTTTAGTAAATGTAACAAAAATGCAAATAAGAATGTATGTACAAATGTATAAATAAAATCAGAACAACGAAATTACAGGTATGTTCCGTAATTCTGGACGCAAGTGTTCGGTCAAATTGTTTCAGACATTTTACTGGTCCTGGCTTTCCGGAAACTTGAGAAAAGCTGCTTTATGTTATAAGCCTATTCTGCATTTAATAAATATTATACCATGTTTCAAAATAATCAAATGTGCTATATGGTGTCACACAGACCTCCCCTTCCTCTTCCGTCTTTCCAGTATTAAATACTGAGACAGAAATGGTTAATGGTTGATAAGTTTTCGAGTAGAGATTTCAAACTGAATGCTTTTGCCAAAAAAATTCCGAGTCCGTCATAGCGGAACGTTGATTGATAGATGTTCAGGAATATGTGTGATTTTTCCCGGGTTCCGTCAGTGGCGAAACAGGAAAAAGGATTCCTGGATACCGTAAGAGAAAGAGATCCATCACACCAATGTATGGTAGCAGACGCCGAAATGACCGATATTTTTCAAGCCGATCATCGTTAGGAACTTCCGTTCTATAATGACACTACTTTTTTTTATTATTTTATTACTCTGTTTCTCTTTTTTTTTCACGAAAACTATTTTTGATGAATCGCCTTATTTATTTCCGGAAGGATTCAGCGCGGAGCTCATTTATTACTGCTCCTTATCGAAGTTCATGTTATCCATTTGGGTGGTACAGAACTACTTAAAGTCAGATTTTCATTCATTTCTCTCTCCTCCTAGTGCTAAAAAACCTCGATTATTACTTAGCTTAAACATCAGCAATGAATGTGGATAAAAAAAAATAATTTTTGTGATTAATACCGATGGCATTTAACCGCATGTTTCACGTTATATTCGATGGTTTTGAAGGAGAAATTGTTCTTAAACTCTTTATTATTTTGGATTTATGCTTGTGATGGCTACAGAGACGTAGAAGTAATTTCAAAATTACTTTAGAAAATATTTCAGAACTATTGAGAGAAATAATTTCAGAATCGATTAGAAATAATTTCAGAATCGATTAGAAATAATTTCAGGATCGATTAGAAATAATTTCAGAATCGATTAGAAATAATTTCAGAATTGATGAAAAATAATTCATATACAAATACAACGCCACAATAGGCAAAATACCCAACGAGGTGTCTGAGAAAAAGAAAAGATGCCCAGCCATAATTGACGAGGAATAATTTAATAATTGACGAGGAATAATTTCATAATTGGTGACAAATGATTTCAGATTTAATGAGAAATAGTTTCAGATTTAATGAGAAATAGTTTCAGAATTTATAGAAATTCATATATATATCATTGAATAATAATAATTTCAGAAAAGTTGAAAATTCATATTTCATTAACACATTAATCTTAGACTAAATAAAATCCTCCAATAATATAATAAGCCTTTTATACAAAAATTGCCACGTTTTTAAGACAAATAAATTACACTGGTCGAATGGTCAACCATTCGACCAGTGTAATTTATTTGTCTTAAAAACGTGGCAATTTTTGTATAAATTAAAACCAGGCAAAGTTACTCATTTTTTGTGATAATAATAAGCCTTGTTCCACTTAACTCGGAGCCTTGGGGGCCCCGTTGGGTCTACCCGTTAAGATGCAACTCTGTGAATCTTCATGACTCACGACTTGATTCACTTATGATTGTACGACTTGCAGGATTATAAATCTTCATGTTCGTCACGTTGGCCTTTGATCTTCATTGGAACATTTTTTTTGACCCGCAATGTCTGAAAGGTTGAAGATCTCTACCATAGATCAACGTGACTTTTTTCTACAAAATTTACAGAAATCCCTAATAAATAAGCTATTGAATAATACAATTTTGTATGAAATTTCGAGAAAATTATCTCTTTATTTACTTTATTGATAAAAATTTCAGAGTATAATCCAAAGTTAAACTATTTTGGGATTTCTTCATTATTTCATCAATTTCTATTGCGTAAAATATTCGCATTAAGCTCAAACTAATACATGCAACATACATTCCTCGTAGTGTACGTATATAACTAATGAAATTACCTTGCAACATGTTCGAAATTACGGGAAAAAGTACGGGAAATCGCATTCGAAAATTTCCGAAAAAATTTTAAATTTTTTTTAAAGATGGGAAATTCCGAAAAAATTAACGTAATTCGAGAAGTTTTAAACACGTAAATGAAATTTCCTCGGTGAAAGGGATGTTCTTCAGTATCTTATTCATTCGCGTACCCCCTACTCCTAATTTTCTTACGAACGTATAAGCTTTCTCTGAGAATATTTTACAGAGGATTTAAATTTAATTTATAGGTAAAGTGAGTTCGAAAGAACGTATATATTCCGAGCTTATTTCCGAGAAAAATTTACATACAGGTCGGTGTGTTTGCCGGAAGTAATTCAAGTGATGTTTATGATTTTGTTCTTATACATTTAGTAAATATTATTAGGCTTAGCCTCCCTTGAACTTGTTTTGAAGATATTTTTACCTCAAAACACGATCTATCTTCGTAGTATAGATCCGATTTTTGTATTCATAGCATACATGGGAAAAGAGCATAGCGTCAGTAATCCATAGTGTGTGTGTGTGTGTGAAAATTTGTGAGTAAACATGTATTCTTGTATACCAGAACTTTCAATATTTATCTCATATAAGTTGTTTTAGAAAAATGTAGAAGAATTATCTCGTCACATTTTGATATTTTTTAGAGAAGTTTGCTTCCCTTACCATAATCAATATTAATCTTTACAATCACCATTTCTTATAATTATTAATTTTAATTTTTGTGAAGTATTTGTAGAAAAAGGCGAAAATTTTCCAAAAAACTGTATAGAAATTCTAAAAAATTTCGATTATCTCTGTATTTTCCGTATTATAATAATTATTCTGAGATAGTATAGGATAAAGCTTATATCTAGCGAAGACTTTTCTGATTATAAAAAATCCTAGAAAATTTAAATAAACTATTTTTAATTATAAACAACTTTAATAATTCCAATAAAAATTTAAAATTTCAATAGCTTTTATGAAAAAAAATATTTTAAAACTTTTTCATTTGTGATCCTTCGTTATAAGATATTTTCTCTATTCATAATGAAAAAACATAATTATTAAGGGTTCGTTTGAGACAAATCTCTTTGAAACGTTTTTTAGTATTTCAGTTGTAAATATAGTAAATTTAAAAATTTTATATATACAGTATAATGCAATTTAAGTAATGTGCAAAATTAATTACACTACCAAAATTTTTCTTCTAATAGTGCAACTTCAAAAACATCGAATTTTATAATGAAAATATTTTATCTCACAAAATATTCGGATTTAACTTCAAATTATTTTACATTAAAAAAAAATCTTTATTAAAACTTCAGTTGAATTTTTTTAAATTCCTAATTTAATTTCTTGACTCTCTAAGGATATTTACTGTAGAAAAAATACACACTCAAAAAAAATATTTATAAAATTAATTAACAAAAATCATGAACAATTAATAGAAATTAATGAATATTTTTGTGTGTGTGGAATATCTTAAATTATTTTGTTAATTAATTATTACTCTTAATTATTATGTTGATTCACATAGAAAAAAAACAGCTTTCGAATCAGAGAACTTGACTTCATCCCATCAATTTCTAAAAAAAATGGAAAGTTTGAGGTGAAAAAATAGTTTTAAAACTTTGTGTTTAATGACCAGTTTTGTGTGGAAAAGTTTTTTTTTTCTGAGAAATTCTCGTGAACATATTCACAGTGAGTAATTCTTATACTTTCCATAGTTTCACTTTTTTCCTTATTTACCATTCTCAAGTTTAACGGTTTCTTGGGCAAGAAACTTACAATTAATACACTAAATTGCTTATTTTAATGCGCTGTTGTCAAGAAGATGCATTCGGAAAAGCTTTTGTTTTTGCTTCCTTTTACCTGAAAAATGTGAAGAAAAAAAGATCACGAATGAAGAAGAATTACGTTGATAGCGTTTCTATGCGTAATTACGTGACAGTTTCTTTTTCGTGTTTTTCTGTAAAAATGAGAATGAAAAACTTATTTTTTCCCCTCAGAACTTAATTTATATATTTCTCTTTAACATTGTATACGTCCCTTTTACGACGACAAAAAATGTATTTCGTGCATTTTTTGTGGTGTAAAGCTCATTTTTGTTTTTCTGTAATGGAAATTCCTGTCTGAATTTTGATTTTTCTAAAAATAAATATTAATACAGGAAAATTTTGAAGTGACAAAATTAATAACAAGATGAATTTCTCCTAATTAGGAATTTAATAATAGGTTGTTGATTACAACTGCAGATTGATCTCTTCATGGTTGGTTGCTGGGATATCGACACAAAAAGATATTGGTAAGCGTATAAGGAGATTTATGTTCTTTCATACTGAAAACATTATTTTAGAATTATTTTAAAATTTCTGAAAAATTATTAAAAATCATTATATGGGTGAACGTGACCTGTTTTTCCCCACAAAAGGGGGGTGATAGATGAGCTCAAGTGGAACATGAAACACCCTACCAATCTTGTCCTATTTCGATTGCTTTTCAAATTATGGTGGATAATCCATTATGGGAAAAAATGCGTTATCTAAAAAAAACCCCAGATTTGTGAAGTTTCTGAAAAACGCAAACAGCCACATATTTGTAAAGAGAAGAAAAAGAAAAAATTCTATGAGGTGACTCCAACTTTATTGAAATGTCTGGATTTAATGGCGAGCTACAAGCCCTGAAAGATTGGCAAAGTTCTAAATCGAATTGCCGACAAAATTTTCAATCACCGATTCCGCAAACACCCTTCTAGCTACAATCAAGCAAATTTACCAAAAACTTTCCTTTTTACCTACTTTTGAAAGAGCCTACAATAGACTATATCGGTGTTCCGGTTCCGGAGAAATTTAGCCTTTCGTTGTCAATTCATCCCTAGAATCAGCGTCTGTCGAAGCAGATATTCAACAAAAATTAGCGGTTACATATTTTGGCGACAATTTGATTTTTGAGCAAAAACCCTATAAGGTGACGCTATCTCTATCTACAGGATATCCGTATTTATTGGCGAGCTACAAGCGCTGACATTGGTGAAGTGAAAATTCGAATTGTCGCCAAAACCTACTAAAATTACTTCGACGAAAGCAGATTTCGGTGATGTGTTACAAACAAAAGACTAAATTTCTACTGAACTAAATCACCGATATGGTGCATTTCAGATATTTCAGACTCTTTCAAAAGCTGGTTCATTAAAGTGAGGTATTAAATTCATTGTGAAAACTAGAACATTAACTCAGTCCAAGAAACACAAAGCCAGCATCGGAAGCCAGTTCCCAACCCTATTGTAATCAAAATTTAAAAAATAATAGATAATTTAGAAATATCAAAAAAATTCTGTTATGTATCAATTTTAAATGCTTTTTCAAACTTCACTTTTCATGGAAATTCATCCATTTGGAAATCGTTATTGAAAAACATTTTGATTGGCTTGATTTTCAGGAAAACACGAACACGGATGTAGTTGTAATTGAAGAATTACTTACCTGAAACATTTTAAAAAAAATGTTTATGTTTGTTTTCTTTGAAGACAAGAACGAAAAGGGCCCCAAGACGTAAAAACCCTTAAACATTTATGAAAAATATGAGGCAATGAGAGTAGGAATAGATGAATATGTCCTAATGCATTGGCAATCCAAGTGAAATAAATCGGATTCCTAACTGACGCTGAAAACACGTGTAGAAATATATTCCGGGATATTATTATGTTTGCTTTATGTGGAGTTCGTCGTAAGTTAACAGCTTGGCGGAGATACTCCGCTGATACAGGGATATCCCGGGATATCGACGACCAATATATTTCTAAAAACGGAAGCAAAAGTGTCGTTATATCCGTGGTTGTTGCGTTTCTATCGATGTTTTGAGCTCACGATGGCACAATAAAATTATTGCTGCGGATAAATTTCTCACAAGAACTCGATATGGTGAAGTACGACACAATTTGCTGGACAACACGGATTTGTTTTACAGAGCAACTATTTACAGCTTTCTAGCAGAAATTCGAACACGCATTAAACAGGGAGTGCCTGAATGAATGAACGCCAGGACTTAGCCACTGAACTTATCCCGTTGCCGAGATCTCTTATAGCCCAGCTTCGTTACAGAGTCCGGAACACTTTATTTTGTGTCAAAAAAAAAATTGACAACATATTTTCCATATATGTTGATTACAGACGAGATGGGGTTGGGAGTTGAAGAAAAGCTTCTGGGTTTCGTTAAGATGGATGAATGTACGTATATTAGGATGGAAGGATATTTTAAAAGCAATGGGGGAGGGGGGCAATGCCATCTCATCTGTTATCTTACACTTGCCGTATTATATACTCAGGATACAAAAAGAACGTCAGAATCGTATTGTGAAGTATAAAATATCCATCGGCGAGAGTGATCTCGCTTAACACCTTATTGGTGAGCAGATGGGTTTGATAACTATCGGACTAAGAAGCCAGAACAGAGAGTGTCTGAAAGACGACTGCTCAAGCGTACACACAAGAGTTTGTTTCTCAACTACAAGGACATTACCAAGTTTGGCGCGCCCTTATAATTATATAGAGGAAAGGAAACTCGAGAAGCTTCTTTCATATTCTCTCGTGAGAGAGAGAGAGAATGATACCATTCCTCCCCTTTCCTTTCTACGAATTTCTCGTAGCGCCATGACTTCATCGGAAAACCTGCGATGTCGCCAAACTTGCCAACTTGGTGCGATTTACAATGAAATGTGGATTTTTTCGTTTCATGCTCTGCTTATGTATTACAATTGAAATAAAAAATTTTCGCTCAACCTCAAAGTCCAGTCTGACCAAATCAATGCCAGACTCGTATTCAGCACTGCAAAATCACCTTAAAATCACAAAAAAAAAATCTTTTCCAATAATTCACTGAATTTATTTATAACAATCTATTATTTGTATATGATTATATATTTTTATATATGATATCATTTATAATAAAACGCAGTTTCAATATGATTTGCATGCTGCTATTATGATATTAATGTAATTTTCACTTTATCTCAAAAAATAGTCAATCTGACAAAACCAACGCCAGATTCGGAATCAGCTCCCCAAAATCACTCTAAAATCGCTGAAGTATCCTTGAGAACAAAATTAACATTGAGAAGTGTTATTTTCTATTTTCAAAATATTACAGGACAAAAACTATACTTGAAAACAAATATCGTGTACGTTGGAATAGACAATAACTGACATAAATAAATAATTTAACTACTAAATATCAGCCCTAGTGGTGTAAACAACATAGCTCATAACCTCCATTAATCATATAATATCACTAATATCTACATTTCTTCAGTATCTTCAAACAACAGCAGAATATGGAGAACAAAAAAAAAAACAATCGCAGATATAAAATAATACTTTCACTTTAATGATCTCATATCTCCCTTCCCAATAGCATTTCAAAAGCAAAATATCGCCATATTAAAAAAATTATTTACAAAAACACATATACATAAATTCCATTAAACTCAGTTTCAATGGCGATCCCGCTGTTAAGTTAAAAACATTAATTAATATTCAACGGCTGTATAAATAATTAAATAATTATGAATTCAGAGAGAGAGACGGGAACCAAACGGGAAAAAAATGCGTAAATATTATTAATTATTAATTATCAATATTGACACTGCTTGAAGTTGTTTATTGAATTAATAAATTATATATGCATTAAATTTATGTGCATATTTTCGCGTCTTTTGTACGTATATTTCGCATTGAATGGCTTTTTCTTTGGGAAGTAATAATTACTTTTCATCGTTTACTAGTTTACTTCCGCTCCATGAATCCCGGGACTCGTTTCCCGTTTTTAATCTCCTTTTAATAAATAAATAAAAATGTTCTCTTTTGTTCGGTAATTAATGAGTAATTCATTAATTAATTTCCCTTTTATTAAGTATTTACTGTGGAGGATATTCCGATGTACGGTCGAGTGAATAGGAACGATTTAATGGAGCGTTGAAAACATGTTGCTTTAACCTTCATCGATTTTTACTTTAGTTTTATACCCGGGGTAATGAAGGAAATTTATGAACCCTGAAGGGATGAAGGAGAAAATAAAAGGAATAGAATGGAATAGAAAAATAAAAACCCCGGACAGAAACGATTTTTCATTTATTGGAGGATGTTTAGAAGGACAGCGACTGTCCTTTTTTCCTGGTTTTTTACTGTCTGATGTCGTGTAGCTTTCATTTGTGTGTCCTTTTGATATAAATGGACGTGATTTAAGATTAATAGAGGATAGTGAGATGTTCACACGCTGTCGAGTCATATTAATGTGACCACTAGTCACTAGGAAAATGGATTTGTGTGGTTCAGACCGCAAGAATATTTTTTTTTTTGGAGTGACAATATAAAGTGTTGGAAGGTTGTTACATTGGCCTAGACCAGCGTTTCTCAAACTTTCTGGACCTAAGGATTAGTAAAATGTCTGAAATAATTCGGCGAACCACTTGTGTCCCGTATAACGGGACATTCCCTTATTTTCCGTTGTTTTGAATTTTTTACATACATTTGTCACGTTTTTCCAACGACTTGAATTTGTAATGTTTGCTGAAATCGTAAATAGAAACAGCGTTTTTTTTTCAAAACATATTATGATAATTATGGCTATATTAAAATAAAGATTCATTTCACATACTTGTCAGACAGATTCAACTTTATTCCTCAATTTTTCAGTGATTATTACTACAATTCGTGCTTTTGCCGACTTTCCAGAAAAACGCACTCCTCCTACGTACATCTCGGAGTATGCACGTGTCTTACGTATATCTATGGAAGATGGAAGAACAGGCCTCCTTCAAATTTCCAGGGGTACGTAATGTTGTTATCTCTAAACCATTTTTTTTATGGACCTCAACCAAACTTCACTGATATTATCAAAAAGATATAAATCACATAAAATCTTATGAAAAAAAATTATATCAAGCTTCATTCAGAAGAAAACTTACTGTAGTACAAATTATACAGGCATCATGCTTTTCTGAAAATCGTGTCCTGGTCTCTAGGGCAATATTCTTACTATTAAACGATCATGGAAGTAAACTTGAATTTTGCGACAACAGGGAAAGTCTTTATGTCAAGCCACTTCGATGAATCAGTTCTTTAATTGCTGCAAAGATTCGCGATCCATCCCTAGGGAAACATGATCGCAAACAAGAAAACTCGGATAAAAATCGTTAAATTTCTCCCTCGGATCTCGTAAATATCGAAGAAAAATTTCTGTGGGAATTTTTCCCGTGGCATCGAAAATTGTTCTGACAACATTCACAAATTAGATTTCTCCGAGCATCAGCCACGGTTGTTCATGTTTAGCCAGAAGGGCCTTCATCTCTAATTTAGAGTATGTTTCATAAACACACATTATCGCTTCTATCACAGCAAAGTTTCATCAATTTTTAAAAACTTTGAATTAACGCGTTCATTTTATCGCATGAATTCGATGAAAGTCACTTTATAAATAAGATGTTTGGATTAATTATCATACAAGAGCATGTAAAATGTTTTTCTTTTAAATGCATCCATTATTTTAAGATTTTAAAAATGGCCCTCTTGTGTGTGTGTGTGTGTGTTATATATATATATATACACATACATACACATGGATGTAAATATTACATTTATTTTTTAGCATAAAGTCAAAAAAATTTTAAATGACTTAAGGGCGTGTAGTGACCCCTGAAGTCGAATTTTCAAAAATGACTTCAGAAAATATTTCATGAGATTTCAAATGAAATACTAAAAATTTCGTGTGAATCGGTTAATTTGTTCTTTTAAAAGGAAAGAAAGAAATAATGAATCATAGTGTAAATGTACACAAGAAAAAACACTGAAAGTGGTTTTCTCAGATTGCAGATTTCTCATTGTTCATCCGTAAGGATTAAAATAAAACTACTTCACCAAAAATTCTGAACTTTTCCAGAAATGTTTATTTGACATGTGTTAGTAAAACGAATCGTGAACTTGAATATCAGACTCGTTAAAATTTTTAAAGTTTAAAAAAATATATAGATTTCAAAAATCTAAATTCAATATTTTTTTTTTCAGAACACTTCCCATTATTCAATTGCTAAATTGAATTACATTGCCAACGCATCTTCACTTCATGATCACCCCCCGCCCACAAACAAGCTAACCGTTCTTCCCGGCACATGTTCGTCTAAACACCTGCGTATTGGTGATTACTAGAGCTCAGATTTTTATAACATGTCATTTTTGTGACAAGTCATATTTTAGGCATTTTCGAGCTATTGGTCATATTTTAAGCTCAAATGTGCTTAAAATATGACAGTTTAAAATTTGCGCTTCTAAAGTATGACACTTTAGAAATTTTTCAAAAAAATCATATTTTTTGGTCATTTTTCACAAAAACGTTTATCTGTTGGCATTTTCTTCTGAAATACCTACAGATAAACGACAAGAACAACATCAAAATAAGCATTGTGATGGGCAAACATTGCGTGTACCCAGGATTTCTATCCAACTGACGGCATATTGGTCATGGTCGGCTGAATATTCAAAATTCAGGCATAATACAGAAGGCAAAATGAATAAATAAAATGAAACAAGCCTGCTAAGTTGTTTGCTTTCGAAATCAGAAGACAGACGATAGCGCTTCATAAAACGCATTCAACAGAAACAAACCTCACGTTAGGTATACACAGGGGTGTTGAGCAGCGTAGACCTTTGCAAAGGGCACAAAAATTTTAATTAATTACCGGGACGTATATATGATCAAATACATTTTGTGGGGTCAGACAAAATGTATGGACTGAAAAAAAATCAGGTTCATTTCAATCTACTTAGACAAAAATCCCCTTTCAGCCCCCACCAAGGTTGTCTATAGGAGCGATACATAAATCTTCGCACCCGGGCGGCAGATGAGCTCGATCCGCCCTTAAGCACATTTGAACTTCTCAACAATTGCCCATCACACAAGTTACTTTCAGAGATTCGCATTATATTCATCTCATATTCACCATATGTCAAAGTTTCATTATTCTGATGCTCTTCTTCTAATAGTGAGCGTAGGTAGTGAAAATGACTCCCCTAACATAAAGGGTCAACAAAAACTTCATGAAAAACTCTTTCCTTAGCTTCTAAGACATGGCATGTTTGTAATAAGAAAAAGGGGTTTTTTCGCGAGTGTGTTGGCTACAAATTGACAAATAATGCCACAACCATCAAATGTTATTATATTATTATTTCTCTTCCTTTTCAGATATAAATATTATTTCTTCTGCGTACCTGAAAAAAAGGAAATTATATATAAGAGTTCTTTTTCCTCTATATTCTATGTAATAATTCACTTAATGATGTGCCTGACGGACGCTTGCTCATTTTTCTTCGGATGATTTTCTCTCTTTCTCTCTGTGTATGTGTGTAAAGATGAGCCATCATTTTTCCATTTTTTCTCATAGATGGAGCTTGTATGTATTCTTTTTTTTTTTCTAGCCTATGCGGCGAAAAATGATAATAATAATAATTCACTAGCAAAAAAAAAGAATTACAAAAGAATTAATAGCCCGGTAAAAAAAGGGAGTAACAACTTAGTTTTCCGAGAAAGAATTTATTATTTCCGATCTCTTTTCGGTAACGTTTGTAATGACTTACTTTTCATTGAAAGAGAGAGAGAGAGCAAATGAGTTATAAAATGATGGTCATGTACTTACAAATAGCTATGGGGAAAAAATATATAAATAAACGTCATAAACGTCTTTCTACAACATACATTACGCTCTGTGTTCTGTTGTTGTTGGATAAGTAAAATGTCTGTCTTCGAACACGGAAGCCAATTCCTTGGACGTCACGGAGCGTGTAACTTCCCATTTAGTGCTTTGTGATGGTGGTTTCTCAACTCGCTCATCCTGATGATCATCGTGGAAAAAGTTCTAATGGTTTCTTCTGATCGATTACAGTCGATCGAATGTCAAAAAGTTTATTCAGTTTTTTTACCCAAGGAGTGCGGTAGCCCAGGTCAATAAGATACTCGCCTGAAGTACCAAAGGATGTTTAAAGGTGTCGCGAGTTCGGTACCCGGTTCGTCCTCGTCAGAAACTTTCCTGACACAGGGGGTACAACAGGAACGGCGACATTCACAGGAAAAGATTGCTACCGCAGGGAGTCCCACACCGAGTGGTTAGCGCGCCAACCTCTCGGTGAGTATGGAAAAGGTTGCCGTTCGGAATCGGCAAGAAATTGTAGATCCCAGTCTAATTAGTCCTCGCGTGCACAAAATAATCAAATTTTCCCCAAGGATTTTACTTACAGCGAAGTTATTCAGGGCGATGCTTTAAGACCGTATCCACAAATTACTGGCGAACCGTTGATCTTCGTGGCATAATTTCTATTAGAAAAAGTATCCAAATATCGTGTAGATCTCAGATACGTCATTCATATTTCAAGAGATTGTATAGTTATCAAAATAAAAAAAAAAATCCTTTTCTTTGGACACCCTGTACTCGAAAACCTAATTGAAAAATTGCTACACTGTCTCGTCTGTGCCCAAAAAAACTCATGTTTCTAAGTGTAATATTTGTTTAGATATTCGAATTGGAAAATCGCTGAAAATACGTTAAATAACAACACATGAATCGTAGAATGAGCTTGTCCAGTAGTTTATACGGTTCTTTTCTCACTTTCTAATTGTCATATTTGTATCTTAGTATAAATTTAAAAGGTATAAATGGATGACACCTATAACTCTTTTATATTTGATATAACGACCCTCTCAATATAACGTCCATTTTCGATAGGACGAAGGGGGCCGTTATATCGAGAGTCGACTGTATATGGTTGAAGCTTTGGAGTATGTCAAGTTGTTTTCTGTACACGGTGATTTATATTGCTGTGAAACCATCATTTCGGTTGAAGTTTTCTTATTTGTCCTTTGCTCTCTTCGAAATTCAAGTTTGAATTTCAATTTATACAGAAAGCTTACATTCTTATAACAACAAATTAATTTTTAGTGCATATAATTCAAGTAATTTCAACTTTAGCGAGTACTTTTTTAAGTTATCGTAACGTTTCGTGGGCTCGCTTTAAGGAAGTGTCATAATTGAGTGATTTAAAAATATAATTTCAATGAATTGTTTTTGCGTTATTTTTGTTGCACGGCGGTTCTCTTCACACCACGTATTATTAACATCGTCCTAAATCAAGTCGCATTCTTGTTATATAATTAGATTAGGTGATGGGCAAAATCACACCATTATGCCGGATGACTCTTTCAATTTTAAAACTGGGCAAAATCATCACAGTTGACGGTAATCGAATAAGATCACTTTCCTACCCTTTATCCATAACACAAAACCATCTGCATCACGACATCCTACGTTATATACCCGAAAATTTTGGATACACCGGAATATTTCATACATAGATACCCGCTGAGGAAAGTATGAGTATGAATCTCATGGTCTACCACATTCGCGTATGATATTTGTGTTGGAATAATGTAAACTTGATCCAATGTTTTTTTGCCCCTGCAAAATTTCGCAGTCGTTTTTGCCGCAATTATATAATTGCTGCAAAAAAGCCAAATATCAGGAGAAACTATTTTTAATGGTGCGAGAAATCACCGAATCACATCACGTCATCGTTTAAAAAATTATGAGACAGATATCTCTCAGTATAATTAGGACACGAAACCACACATAAGTTTAACAACATAAACACGTTAAGGTCACACATTCGGGCATATACCGTTACGATATAGATTCGCAGAGGAATGTGTGCGAGATAAGTGTATCTCGAGTGTAAGAGATAAGTGTATCTATAAGTGTGTAATGATTTATTAGTAGAAATAGTATGATTTGTTGGGCCCCCTTGGGCTTAATGAAGATGTTTTTCCAGTGCAATGTCTGAAAGATTCAAGACCCCTGTTTGAATTGTTGAAATATAACTACCAAACTGCCAATGACGCCGGAAGACTGTTTGGGGGGGGGGGCACAATTTCGGAATGAGCACTAATTCTACTTTAATCCTCTCAATGGCAGTGACAAACAGGGCCGGCGCCAGGCATGAGATGACGAGGTGGCCGCGTAGGGCGGCATTTTTCATAGAAGATTTATTATGACGGTGTTTTCACTCTCGGAAATTTTTACACATCGAAATAATTTTGAAGGGAAAGCGCAAGTGAATAAATAAGCACAAAAGAAAATTAAGCAGCGTAAATGCAACACTTCTCAGTGGTGAAATGCTATTCAATGCTTGTGATTCAGATCAACAAACCTCCTTCCTTTGCACTCTTTTTTCTTAAGGATCGTTTCACTCTTTATATATGCCTTTTTCCGAATGACATTCTTTTCTTAAGTAGATCCCCCCCCCCCCTCCAGCAAAAATTTTGATTCCTTGTCCATCTCCCGACAAAACAGCATTAATGGAACTTTCAAGCCGTTTTGTCTCCCGACAAATACCTCTTTCCGGAATTAGTGTGGTGCTGTTTGGCTCCGGAATGTTTCGTCTGCCCATTTTTGTATGCCTATATCTGCATCTGCTCTAGACAACAGGGTAGATTTTCTCGTGGAACCCTTCTTAGTTATAAGGTTGGTCCATGAAATCTTAAAATAAGGCTGTTCTACAGAACTCAAACAAATTTTTGTATATTCAATTCAAAAAAACTGTGTTCCTACTGCTATACCAACAATTTCATAGCTCCAGGGCAAAACGAAAAAGGAACTAGGCAACACATCTTAACTTAGGTATTTATTGTTATAAACCATTGTGCCAGTTCTTATCGAGGAAGCTCCTATGAGGTCCCTGCATAACCCCTCCCCAAAAGGAGTTGGTATGGGAGGTCTGCTGCCCGGGGTCCTGAGATAATTATCATTAGATGTGATTTTATTTTTGTTTTTCCCACTGACAATTCATGTTGAGGGGGCGGGAAAAGTCTTTCCTGGGGGTCCCACCAAAGAATTTCCCCTAGGAGCCCTACTACAGGATGTGGGGCCATAGGTATCCGTGCCATGCCCAGTTGAACTCATAATTGGGATTCACGAAGTTGGAGGCCTGTAAGCCAATTGGGTGGCATATTCACGAATCGAGAGTTTTGATTATAACCATTACCAAGCGAAAAGTGCCTGTACAAAAAATCTAACATATATGACTTTAACTGAAATAATGATCAGACTAATCGTTGAATCATTGGGTACTCATCTGAGTTGTGTCGGTGAATATCTCCTGAGTATGAAATCAAGCATCTATCCAAAGTTTAAGTGAGCCTATGACTCCTTCACGTGTAGGGCTAGAAGGGATCTATCACGGAGGCCTGGCACAAAACCTCATTTCTTTTACACTATAAATTCATCACAGAGGAGGCCCCACCAAAACTCTCAGTCTCGGGGGTTGGGGGGACGCTAGCTCCAGTTTGGAGGGTGGCATGATGAGCACCGAGATTCTCGTTGTAAAAAGGAAAACTTTTATTCTTACATAAAAAATGTGCCCTTTGATTATTTTTTCTCCAGACAGGGGTAAATTGCCTTTTATTTCACCTGCACAGACCTATTTCTTTGCTCACAGAATTTCGATATCTGTGCGAAATGACAAATTAACGTGCTGTCTTATACAATATAAGGAATTTCTTTCTGCGCAGCAAAATACTCTATGTACACAAAAACATCTCAGTCATTCTCAGCTCCTAACGTTCATATTTTGTAAACTTATTCATCATGAAAAAATATGCCTTCTTAGTTACTTTTGTCCATAACAAATAAACAGGTAAAAATAAAATTCCATCAGTAAAAAATATAAATTCTAAAAAATATTGAAAACACAATTATGCAGGATAGTATTATATTACATGTGAGAAAAAGACTCAATGAAGTAGAACCCTCCCGCCCTCTATTAAATAAAATTAATGTGCCGCCATAAAAAACAATACGACATGATATATTAACTAATATATTTCATAAGTAATAATACCAGTGAAATTATCTAACTTTCCTCGAAAATTAACAGTTGTTATTTGCGTGTGGTAAATTAACGTAAGTAAAACTCGCAATGAAATAACTCTTATTGCTTACGATACAAATCCCAGAAAGACTGAGACTCAAATTTGAACCCGCATAAGGATTGATACGGAAAATTATTGAGCGAGTATTATTGTGATGCTTTTTTACCACACACAAATAACAACTGTTAAACTTTCGAAGCAAACCTAACAGTTTAACTGGTATTATTGCTTAAAAAATATCAACTAATATCATATCATACTAATTTTTGCACGCAGCGCATTAGTCAAAATCCGGTCGCTGATTTTCATCAAAGAATTGTAACAGTTTTATTCGATAGGTGGCGGAAAGGGCTCTACTTTTTTTTTCATTGATGTTTCTCATATATAGGAATGTAAATATATTTGAAAATATATATTTTTTTATTTTTCATCGTCTGAGGAGGGCACGTCCCCCCCCCCCCCACTTACGTTCTCTCCTGCGCACGCCTCTGGTCACAAATGTATGAACTCTCGGGGCTGTTACTTCACTAGAATATTTCGCTGCAACGTATAAAGGTAAGGTAAAACTTATCTTTATGTACGCAACCTAACAACATACAAGCAACATGACACGCAGAATCACGGTTTTAAAAAATAGGAAATAATGAGCGCGATTCTTGGATTTTCAATAAATAAATTTTGTCTTTGGATTCAATTTTTATTGTATTAAATAGCAATTACATACTCCAAAATATCATTACCCAATAGACAAATGGCTGCCAATGCTAGGGTTATGATCATAACAAAATTATAAAGCTGGTACAGACTTTTGATGGAAGAAAATATAAATTCAAATCACACAAATGGTCATAATACGAAATCGAGTACATAGTACAAAATTAGTAGTAGTACAAAGTATATATGTGCTATAAATAACTCAATTCATCCTTCGAAGGGCAGACATTTTTTTTCAAAATCCATGGCAAGAAATGTATACAGGTGATGCGCCCACTATGGGACCCTCCCCTTCAAAGGAAAGTTAATAAATTGATTTGATATATTTGCTCTCATCAGAACGTTTTCATTTTCAAAAATTCTCTCACGATATCTTTAGTCATTGACGTTACACCCCCACCAATAGTGGGGCGGGGGATTCTCTTTCTTTCTTTCAAACCGAGCACAACTCCGGTCTATTGTTATGGGCAATTTAGTACCGATTGATTTGTGCCGGAAATGTGAGGGTGTGTACCTAACAGTCTGACTGCGTATCTACTGTTGTGTCTGATTTTTCAGTGTTGTCATTCATATTTCAGAAGTGAAGTGAATATGCTGAGCGTGTATATAGTCTGAGTTTGTATATGGTGTTATACGTGAATTTTGAGTTCTACCATCTATAGTACAAATTGTGAGTGAAGTATGATGTCTCAATATTTGAACTACTTGTACGCCTGTTGCTCTCTGTGGCGAGAATTCATAACGGGGAGATCAGCTCGCATTCACGACTCGAAGTTGGGAGCCACAGTCTCACCAACTTCAGTCGATCATCACTGTAGTAGCGGTGGGGTTCCCCAAAGGAGTCGTCACCAACACTTTGGCAACCACTGTATCAAGGTAATAGAGGTGGAGAAAGAAAACTTTTTTCAGACAG
This sequence comes from Pholcus phalangioides, assembly GCF_987345545.1. Classification (NCBI taxonomy): domain Eukaryota; kingdom Metazoa; phylum Arthropoda; class Arachnida; order Araneae; family Pholcidae; genus Pholcus; species Pholcus phalangioides. Next base: position 5,534,068 of record NW_028301606.1, read on the forward strand.
TCGTATCTTGAAGACGGCAAAATATTATTCACCTCAGGCGGCAGAATTTCTAGGACCGGCCCTGATGACAAGATACTGTACACGATCCCACTTCGTTCCATTGAAAACGGACGTAATATTGGGAGGATCATTATATCGAAAGAAATACATATATAATAGTCGTTATTGGGACTTATCCTACCGGTCGTTGTAATGTAATAGTCGTTTTAACGTGGGGTGGTTATAACGGACGTCGACTGTATCTCGCTTAATTTTAAGTCTTGTATTTCAGCACAATGATGAGATACCTCGCCTCCTTAAAACCCTCTTATTTCGGCAAAGCCAAGCCCCGAGATCACAGCAGGTTTTGTTTTCTATTTCCCTCCCCCTCCATGTCGCAACTTCGGCCTTCGGCAGTAACAAATATGCATTGGAGAAAGAAAACGGATTCGCATCGAACAAGAAAATGTCTCGAGTAACTTCCGAATGATTTAAAGCATCATTTACGACGACTGACTACAAGAAAAAGGAACAAAAATTTCTGGAAGAAAAATTTCCTATACACACACGATATGAATTTCAAAATGGATCCCAAACACAACACACAAACAATCCATACTTCTCTGTCAAAAATCAGATTTCGAAGTCAGTTTTCTGAGCATTGTACTTCACATCATCAATAATTTATCATAGAATCGCTCCTATACAAAAAAAGGGGGGATCTTATTTCTCCTTTTTTTTTTCAAGAATAAGAATTTTCCTTTCATAACAATAGCAAAAAAACAAGATGGCGTCTCTAAGCAATACCCCGTTTCGTGTCATTTTTCTTACGCTTCAAATGCGATGTATGGCGAGACTTGTGTTTGTAGTAAATTGACAAATAATGCTTGTAACCATTACCTCCATCTACTATAACTTGTCTTTTTTCTATTATTATATCGTTATCATTTTAGATATATACATATATTTTTTTTTTATTCTATATGTATACACATATATATTTTCTCCCATCATGCACCTGCAAATTCCTTTTGTATATAATTCACATTGCTGTCATTATTCAAGTAAGTAATGCTCTCTCTCTCTCTTTCTGAATGTTTCCTAGGCAGGAAATATATGAACGGGGGGAAAAAAAAGGATAAGAAGACAATGGAAGGCCATTTTTCGCAGAATTTCACCATCATTTTTCTATTTTGTTCGGCCATTTTCCTTACGGCCATCTATTACACGTGTCTGTTCCTCTCTCGCTTTCATTTTGGATTGTTCGTCGGTTTTTGCGGAAGTTGCTACATATCGTGTAAATTTACGACGAGCCTTTTAAAAAGAATTAATAGCTCGAAAGACATTGGCTACATATATACATACTTTTAATTTTCTCTCGCTTGGATCGGCTGATGTCGATGACTCTTCCATCCGACGATTTATACTTGGAATCGCCTTCGCCTTTATTATAAATGTTTCAGCGGTGATTTTGTTTCTTACTGGAAACGATCTTTCTTAGCGAAAAAACGAAATTGGGAAATGATCGAGAAATATTTATGGCATGTAATTCTAAGTTTTAATTGCTTCTCTGACCGGCACACATCGTAGAAATACTCCGTAACGCGTTTTTATTTTTTATTTCATGGAGTAGGCTTTCTTCTGATTTTCAGCAAGTACAAAGTAAAGAAGATAGGAAAATCTGTTCCGTTGAGAAATCAGCTTTAGATAATGTCTGGGCTTGTCATTGCTAAATTAAATGGCTGTTACGAAGGCGAGATATCTCGTCAGTGCCGGTCAGAGGGTTAATGCAAGTAATGTGGGAACTGGTAAAAAACTACCTTTAACATTCACTTCACATAGTTCAGAGAATTATTTATATAAATATTTGAGAGCTAGTTTGATTTCAAAATCATAGCTTCAAATAAAACCCGGCTTAATATTGCGTGATTCTAAATTCACGGGACAAACTTTGAGAGAGGAAAAAAGGCATCAAAACAAACATTTTTGGTCCTGGAATGTGTGGTCGAATCGCAATAGCAAAGGCGGAAGAGGGTGTTTCTTGGGGAATGCACAACAGCATTTCACCAAAAGAAAATATCATATTTTCCGACGTATTCACTTCGATATGTGCTATCAACTATTGAAGGGCACCGAGGGTTGTAATGTGGTAGGCTTCCTCATCTTGCAACTTGGGTAACTCAAAATGAGCCACAAGTTATTGTACCTCTTTTCATTGTTTGGCGCAGCATAACCTTGATGGTTCTCACACGAAAAAAAACCAAACATTTTTTGAACTAAAACGTTTGGCTTTTATTCGTTCTTGGACCATCAAGGTCATGCATCGTCAAACAGTGACTAGCTAGGTGCATATCCAAAGAAATTTGTTGTGGAGGCGATTTATATAGTGTAGGTTCATTTGACTGCTCTGTAAAAGACGGGACACGGCAATTTTTTTCCCATATTATTCAGCTCTTGGGAGGAGTGATCGCCTCCATCGCCACTGTGATGTGATGAGTGATATAATGGCTTGTGGTATAATTTGCGTTACCCAGGTTGTACCATGATGAGAAGGCCTACCACATTACAATACCCTGCACCCTCGACTGGTTTATAGAACATATCGCAGCATATTCTTAGGAAAAATGTGACATTTTCTTTTGGTGAAGTGCTGTTGCGCACTCAATGAAAACATCCTTTGTCACCTTTCCTATTGCGATTCGACCACACGTTCTACTACCAAAAATGAATATTTAGGTGTATTTTATCACCTCTTGAAGTTTGTCTCTTGAATTTAGAATCACCCTGTATATGAGTGGGATGATTTACTTCTGTTTTTGCTGTGAAGGGTTCTGAAAATTCGTTTTTCCCAGCCATTTCTTTGGGGGGATTTTTTTTCATCAGTGGCCAGTATTTTTCAGGGTAGTGCAAATTCCAATCTGACAAACAAATTCAGGAAATTCTCAACCCTTTAAGCAGCACGGCACAGCAGAGATCGCTAAACGCTCTTCAAGATGTCATATCCTTTTTAATGAAGGATTCTTTCTTCGATTTTCAGCAGGTGCAAACTAAGTTGCATGGGAAAAAATTTTCATCAATCCTGTTTTCCTCTAACTTTTCTCCGTTTTTTGAATTAAAATATCTGTTAATACTGCTCTTAGAAATGTGGAATTTTTTTCCTCTGGAGAGACGGGGCAACAACTTCCTAATTGGGTTTTCAAGCACAGGGTGTTCTTATAAAAAGTAAATTTTTTATAATTCAATAACTATACAACCCCTTGCAACAGGAATGACGTATCTAAGCTCTACACATTATTTGGATACTTTTTTCTGATTGGAAGTATGTTTCTAGGACCAACGGTTCACCAGTTATTTGCGGTTCGTGCTCTTAATTACCGTATACAACCTGCATATCCTCTCATTACATCTGGTTTTCGATCAGTATTAGTTAGTTTACTTTAATTTGAACCCCTATTCCATATTACTGGACTATTTCATATTACCTGCAAAATATTATTTTTCATAAACACCGTTTTCCTCAGACATGGTAATTATTATTAAATGCCATACATTGTCAAAGCAGCGACAAGAATTTAAATTCTATAAAAATATAGGTTTCAGGTTCCTATCACCTTTTAAACGGAAATAATAATAATAGAAATAAAAGTAATATTCCTATATTTGTGTATGATTTTAACAAAACTTCAAGTGGATCTATAACCAAGTGGAGCACTGTATGTATACACTGCAATACAGACATGAACCAGGATCCCATAACGTTTTATAATTATCATCTTCTCTCTGAGTATTATAACTTAATCGATATGTCAGCTATGTCTATTGAACTATGGAAATCGCATTATACATTGAGTGGTGTGTCTTCAGCGACGTATTAGCTTCCTGTTCGATCTCCATTATGGGATGTAATCATTGAGAATGTCGCCAATATCCGGATCAAATATAATCCGAATGCGCTGAGTATTTCTCAAGGATTGAACGTTCCATAATACTCTCTAAAATACAGGGGCGGCTCCTGAAGAAGGCACGCGCCTCACTAGAAAGATTCTAATCATAAATTTAATACCTTAACTGGATTTTACATCATTGAATTACTTTCAATCAAATGAATTTAATATAACGAAAAAATAATTATTTTCCTTTAGCACTGATTAAAAAACAAAATGTGTCCCCCTAAAATATGGGTCGTATGGTCACCCAATATGTTTCTAAATACCAAGGTTCAGCGGCGCCTTCTATCTGTGCCGGCAAGATATAATCTTAATAGTTAGAAACGTCGACGTAGGAAGAAGAAGAGGTTAGTTGTTACACAGGTTATTGTGCTTCTTCTGGTCATGCGGCAAAAGAACACACAACCGCGAACTTATATGCTGCCTATTTCTGTCTTTTAAATCTATTCGATATGTCGAATTAGGTTATACAGTAGGCTTTCGACTATACGGCCTAACATGGCGGAAAAAAGGGCGGATAACCGAAAAGCCCGAATAGGCTGGATTTCTATGAATTCATACTTCTTATCCCACCCCCCTCCCATTCATCAAAAATACTCTTTTTATACTAAAAACCCGCTCTTATTAATATTTTCCGACCTCTAAATACAGGCCATTAATTACAAAAATGTTTGTTATGTACTGAAGTGTACGTTTTAAACAATTATTACAGATAAATTCTTCAAGAAAAAAAATATTTGGACACATTTTAGAATAAGTTATATTGTGCCCAACTTGATTGCATGAAACATAAAACCATGTACAGTATGATTACATACGCTTAGCAATGAGCAAAACAAAAACGTGCAACGTAGGTTTGTTTCTTTTAAAAAAAAATTTAAATTGATACATGATTACGGAAATCTCAAAAGTTAGGCCTAAGATGGAAGGTTCAAACCCAGAGTTTAGGTTTGTATTTTGAAAAAGTTCTTGATAGATGACTGATTCTTCCTTCTAGCCCAGTGTTTCCCAAAGTGGGCAATATCGCTCCCTGGTGGACGATGGAATGATCCAAGGGGGCGGTAGAACCTGCTGATTTAACATAGGATCCTATGGGTTTACTTGAGTTGGGGGGCGATGAGAGGAAAAAATTTCTGATGAAGGGGGCAATGGAACAAAAAGTTTGGGAGACTATGTTCTAGCCCTTCTTGCGCGAAGCAATGTCCCTCCACTAACTCTCTAACCAGCTCAAAAACCGGTTTCGAGGTGTGGCTAGCTTAGCGCGGGAGATTTAAATGACCATTTTTGCGTTGCCACACACAAAAACCGGTTTTTGTGCAGGTTTGAAATCACACATAATTATTATGTATGAATTCTTAACTAGGCGGGACAGTACGGAGACCGCATATAGAGTCGCGAGTCTACTGCGATTGAATAAAAAAAATTATTATATATTTATACATAATATATGTATTTTTATATATTAAAATACATTACTTAAAATTAAACACACATATTTAAAATTAGAAAATATTGAAAAAAGAAGTATGGCATTTTCACAATTTGCAAAAAACGATTACCGATAGAAACTGCTAAATCTAAATGATTTTCAATGGTGTTAAAAATATCGGTTAGGCTCACTGCATAATTTTTTTTACGTTAATGTTGCGTTTATGGAGCGTTATTATTTTTGTTTTGCATAGATGCACAGATAATGGGAAAAATAATTGGATAAACAAAAGTAGTACATCAGATTACCTGTATCTAGGGCCAGATTTTGACTTCAGTGGGTCCTGGGCAAAGCAGAAGTTGGTGGTTCACCCCCCCCCCCCGAAACTGAGGTCAAAGATATTTGGTTAATCAATATGAATATATGTTCATATTTTGGTGGCGCCAAAATAATTAGGTCTATAACAAATGCTCCACTTGTCCATGTAAAAATCAGGTCCTGTCTGTATCACTATACAATGAAAAGCGAATTTGGCATCCTCAGAATTTTTTACGAACCGCCACTTCTAAAATGGTTGTATCCAGAAGATTCACTGCCGGAAAATTCACTGAATACAAAATTCATCAACACACAGTTCACTGACAACAGTTCGACATGAGTGAATGAACAAATGAGTGAGCAAATGAGTTAGCTAATGAGTCAGTGAGTGAGTGAATGGGCTCTATAACAGTTTTTCTATATTATTAATTCAACCCACCAGGTTGTTTACTTTGCTAACAATCACTTGGTTGCTCACTCTGTCACTTGCTCACTCACTAAGTAACTCACTCTCACTCACTTATTCATTAACTATATCGTTCACTTACTGACTAGGTCGCTCACTCATTCACACACATCAATCACCAAGTCATGCCCATATTCACTTGGTCACTCATTCTGTCACTTCACTCTCTCACTCACTAGATCACCCATTCATTCACTAGGTCGCTTTCTCTGTCTCTTGGTCACTCCCTCACTCACTCACTGACCCACTTCATTGCTCACTTAACCACTCTGTTATTCACTCACCAACTACTACTATATCATTTACTGACTCACTCTATCGGTCATTCCTCGTTCACTTACTGGATCACTGACTCGTGTCGAACTCTTATTGTTGATATTTTCGTCCATGACTTGTTGGTCGGTGAAATTTCCAAGCGGTGAATTGTTGTCGGTGAATTTAACGATGTTTATTTTTCCTGAAACCAAAATGCTTACTAGAGGTCATACGTCTAAATTTGGAGACCAATTTTATAAGTTCAAAGGAACGTCCCGTATTTCACGGGACAGAGCTTTCTTTCCATATTCCCCCGCTGAGGATTCGCGCCTGCTAGAGTTTCAAATCTTGATGAGTCAAGAGATCTCCTAGTAAGTTATAGAAAACAATTCCCGCTCATCACCATCGTTAATAAGCAATCCACGTTTCATTCCAGTCCTTCAACTTCAAAACATTTTTACTCCTGATAAAAACTCTTCCACAGGATAGGGAAAGGAATATATTTGATCCATATTTTTTTTCGTCCTCTATTCCCAGAATAATAATAACACCGATTCTCCGCCATCGAGTCGTTGCCATGGATTAATCATTGGCTGAAGGCAGAGAATCAGTGAACTTTAAGAATAGGGCAAGCACTCAGCCATGTATAGATTGATAGGAGAGAAAGAAGGATATGGTTTAGGGGGAGAGAGAACCCCTCTCCACCCCCGCTCTCTCTCCTAAACCTAGACTATATCTGGAAAAGCCGGAAAGGAAATTCTTATCTTCCGGGAAGTTTGGGGGTGAAAGGAGAAGGAGGGCCCCTCGTTCACCATGAGACAGCATCTCGTGAAAAGATATATGAGTAAGGATCGAAACCATTTCTCAAGCTGTGGAGTTACCGCCCAGCAGCAAGCTTATCGCATCCACTAAACGAGACTCGATTTCAGTTTTTCCTCTCTATATTATAGATATTTATCGTTTTTCTTTTCCCTCTACCCTTTCAGAAATCAGTGAATATGAATAAAACTATTATGTATATATGAAATCGTTATTTATTTATTTCAATAATCCAATTAATGAGAAGCGGGCTGGATGAGAATCATTCCAAGAAAAAAAAGTGAGTGAGAGAGAAGGAGAGCAGCTCATCTTTGATCATACCGGTATTTCATGGAATCATTGAAAATTACAATCTAAACCAGTGATTCCCAACGTGGGCGTTAACGCCCCCTGTGGAGCAATGGAATGATCTAGGGGGCGGTAGAAGCTACTGGTATAACAGAGGATCCTATGGGTTTGATTGCGATGGGGGCGATGGGAGAAAAAAAATTCTGAAGAAGGGGGCGATGGGACAAAAAAAGGTTGGGAAACTATGATCTAAATTAAACTAAAATTATTATTTTGAATGATTATTATCATTATTATTCAACTGAAGAAACTGTGAGAAAAAAGTGTATAGATCAGAGCATGTTCTCTCTCTCAGTTCTCTCTCTCTCTATTCAACATTTCGGACCCGGCGGACGAAATTGAAACTTCCCACGAAGCCCGCAGGCCACCAACGCATGTAATTTAATGGCATCTAAATAGAAATGGCCAATTGGGCTCCGAATTTAAACTGACACAAAAATAGCTGAAGACTTTTACTTATTCTGAATTTATTTCTTTTATAAATCATCAATTTTGATTAGTTCTGAAAATATTTTTAACACTAATGATGAACAAGTTTTTGACTAATTACTGATTAAACTAATTAATTCTGAAATTAATTTTGATCTGAATTCACTTTAAATGATTCTGTAATTATTTATTTCGGTAATTCTGAAATTACTTTCCTTCTCAATTGTATCTTGCAATCATTTATTTTCAATAATTATGCAATTGCTCTTCATTAATTGTGAAGTAATTTCTACCAGAAATTACGAAATTATTTCTCTTGCTGATTTATGTTGTTTTTTTACTAATTATGTAATTATTTGTTTGAAAAGTTCTAAAATTATTTGTTTGAAAAGTTCTAAAATTATTTGTTTGAAAAGTTCTAAAATTATTTGTTTGAAAAGTTCTAAAATTATTTGTTTGAAAAGTTCTAAAATTATTTGTTTGAAAAGTTCTAAAATTATTTGTTTGAAAAGTTCTAAAATTATTTGTTTGAAAAGTTCTAAAATTATTTGTTTGAAAAGTTCTAAAATTATTTGTTTGAAAAGTTCTAAAATTATTTGTTTGAAAAGTTCTAAAATTATTTGTTTGAAAAGTTCTAAAATTATTTCTTTCAGTAATTCTGAATTTTCATCAAATCTTGAATATTACCTAATTATTTATTCTAGATTTATTTATTTCTTTAATTTTGGAATAAGGTTTTTAATAAATTCCAAAGTTATTTATTTCATCCATTCTGGAATTTTTTCATTTTTCCGAAATAATTTATTCCGTTCATTCCAGAATTATTTCTTCCATTTATTCTAGAATTAATCGTTTTTTTTAATGTTTTCAACCCTTTTCTGAAAATGATTGACGGGCCACGGCAGAAGCTCCGAAAGTCAAATATGACCATGCTCTGGAGGCCCGCCTCTGCTATTGATATTTATTATAATATTAATTTATGTATTCCCTTAGGTATTTCTGTAAATGTTGTTTTTGTTTCATGATTTGTATAATGGCAGTGAATGCCCTACTGGACGTTTCTACAGGAGTATGTAGAAGTGGCCCTGGTCCAGTATATATTTAAAATACAGTATATATATATATATATATATATATATATATATACACGAAAAATAAATGGTCACAAATCCATTATACCAATTTATTTTCCCAAAATTTTTGCTATATCAGAAATTAAATTTTCAAGTGTCATTTTAGTACAGAATATGGTTATATAATATGGGTACTATTTTCGTTATCTAGAAAGATATAATTCCTTATCGGTGTCATTTTTTTAGCTGCTGAAATTTTACGTGTTCAAAGATTTATAAAATCGCACTAAATTGAAAGAATCACAAAAAATTTAGAGTAAAAGCTGTTCAGTTCTGCTGAGCAAGATTATATGCTATATATAACATTAAAATCAAGGCACATTATATTTTACATTTAATTTCCTATTTTAGCTAATTACAAAATCCATTCTAATCAATTAATGTTGTGCTGATGTATCGTTTCAATTAAAAATATGCTAACAGCACCAAGTGTAAATCCGTTTTTGTAAAGGAAAGTTTTCAATACGTTTTTAAGGGGCAAAATCTTTTCTATGTGTTTTAATCATATAAATTGTGAATCAGTAAAATTTGCAAATTTCTATATCATACGGAACAAAGTTCAGCCTATAACAAAGGAATAAAAATCCCCGCTATAATATAAATAATTGAATTTCTTGATTTTTTTATCGATTTTGAAATTCCGAAAATTACTGAGCCCAGAAATAAGAAAAGTAGATCTTTTAAAAACATACTTTTCAAATTTATTTTATAATCCCTCTACGGAGCATCAAGAAATTTTTTGGCGTAGCACTGCGGAACATAGTATGGGAACCACTGTTCTATATTAAGGAAATAATCACATGTTCGTTTGGTTTCCGTTTAACCGTCTCGTAATACAGATAAATGGTTTTTTCCCCGAAAAGTACATTTATTCATAAACCATGGTTCAAAATATCAACCATTGTTTCAACTACTAATTTTTCAAACCAGATATTCACCGTAAAGCTATTAAAAATCATTGATAAAATCCACGTAATGTTATTCTCAACATTGTTCTTTGTTATTCCAGAATTATTTCTTCCATTTATTCTAGAATTAATAGTTTTTTAATGTTTCCAACCCTTTTCTGAAAATGGTCGGTGGGCCACGGACACATTGTTTTGAATCTAACGTGATGAAATCAGGAAAAATTAGGGAATATATACGTATACAAAATGTTTCGAGAAAACTGTGTGAAAGGAATGAAAATGCTACGCTTGAGTATATAAAATGAAATTTACGCATAATTTCAATAAACGTTGGATTTGAGAAAAAAAATTAAAATTTTTACGTCCCCAATTAAATAAAAATTCGATTTATAAAATTTTCGCCTCTATTTATCGTACTGAAAAAATCGGCATTTGGATAAAAAGCTTCTGAAACATTCTGCGATTCGAATTCTTAACTTTTGCCACTTTTTGCGTTTTTTTTGTTTTTGTGTTTAAAGTTCTGAAAAAATTTTGCGATAGTTATTTCAGCACTTTAAAAAAAGAGAAATAATTAAAAATTTCAATAACCGATGTCTCAGGGAATTTTTATTAAATTTTTACGGAATAAATTCCTTTCGATTTAAGATTTTTTAAGATAAATTTTCCTTTCGAGAGTAGCTTACAGTTATTAATTTATGTTTTCACAGCTGAGAAGCCACCCTTATTATTATTTCATAAAGAGGTGCCGCTATCATGTCCTTCATTTTACTTTAATTATAGAATCGACCGTGGAATTTACGAATATAATTTCTAGAAAAAATCCTCATACATTAACGTTAGATATGAAATAGTCAAACTCGGTTATAACGTCATCGAGGATTTCTTGAAATCTCGTTATAATCAAGATTACAACCGAAACTGACATTTTCCAGGTCATTTTAAAAATGAAAAATTTTCTCTGATGCAATCAAATCCGAAATGAAGTTATTTCACATGCATATACCATATTTTATGGAAACAAATACAGAATAGTGAACACGCAAAATCACCAACTCTTGCTAAATATGCTTTATTGGCGAAAATAATTTTGGCAAAATAACGCCAATTTTTGGCGAAATTGTCAATTATTGCCTAAAATTACACTCTTGGCTTAAAACCAAGTATTACAGCAAGTATGCAAGAAACTCAAAATTACTTTACAGCAAAAAAAAAAGTTCTGCATGACAAATATGCGAGAATTTTTGTATTTACATAATCACGTTCATATAAAATATACAAATTATCTTCATCTAGAATTTTAGTGTTTTAATTTAACCAAACTTTGACAAAAAAGAAAAGAGACATTTCTTTGTAAATTTTCTGGGAATATCTGAAGAAAAAGAATCAAAGTCATAAAAACAATTTCGTTATATACGAGGTCGTTACTTTTTCATTGACGCTATAAGGAAGGTTCATGAACATTATTCTCCATAGGAGTCTCGACGAATATAATGGCTGAGATTTCGTTATAAACGAGGTCGTTATAACAGTTTGACTACTACTACTAAACTACACATGCTCCTCGTTCATGTTCCCCTGTGGAACCTCCAACGAATTGGTATATGTTTGAATGTACGTGTTCGTGGTGTGAACTTAAAGTGAAGTTTGTTCCTGTGTAATGCTTGTTGTATTGCTGCCATCCGCTACCTATATTTCGAATTATGAGTGAAGTGTAATGATTAAATATTTGAATCGTTGTAGACCTGTTGGAGAGACTTCATTGTTCTCAATGGATTCAAACACTGCGCATGGTGATAGACCGGAGTTCTGCTTGGTTTTACAGAAACAAAGAAAGAAATGAAAGGACCACATCATGTGACTCCGAGGCCACATTTGGCTCGTCGGCTACGAATTGAACATGTATGCGTTAGGGTCACGCATGAACAGGGTATTCCATAAATTCATAAATATTTTAGCATTTCATTAATTGATACATTTGAAAATGGTTCACGAAAAAGTTATTCATACAAAGGATGACATTTTTTTGGAATGTAATAAAAATATAGTTCAAATTTTTGTCGTTAGAGGGCGAGGGGAAACTAGTCCAGCAAGATCCTTGACATGCGAGTCCGTCACTATGATCACTCGACCATCAGAGCGGCTAATCGAGTTTGACTGAATACTCATACATCCATATAACATTTTCTTCTCACGAAAAAACTGGAATCAAATTTGTATCAAAATTTGTCTGAAATTCTTGCGTTTCAGTACCGTCTCTCATTTTATAATAATTCGAACTGAAACATGCTCTCATTAGAAAATTAGGTTCGATCATGACACGCACAGCATGCTAATAATTTGTCGACAGTTAGAAGATTAACACGCACAAAGCAGCAGAATCTCCATATTTAATTAACTTTTGGATAAAACTAACCAGAGGAAAATTTTACGCCTCGGGAATACACACGATTCGAGAATGAAAATTAATTGCTACGTTGGGGGTGTGGGAGGGGGGAGGCTCTTCAATATTCCAAAGGCGGTGCTTGTTGACATGATCAAGTGATCGCTTTAAGAGGTGACAAGAAAGTTAAAACTCTTACTCGTGCATGTGTGTGCGTGTGTACAAACAATGGACGGTCTAATTAATTTCCTAATCTCGGGCTCTCGTTGCTGTAAAGTGAGATTTATACTGGAAAACAGCTTCTTAATAACACATTTCCTTGTGTTATCTCAACGGCGACACTCTAATTAGCCTCTTCGCAAGAAGGGAATTTTATTAATGTAACTGATTTATTAATCGAAAAGTATAGTCATTTTCCACCATCTTCGGATGACGTAATAATTTTATAATTTCGACACGATCCAACGTTTTAAGGGAGAGTCGACGATAGATAAGAGTGGGTTGAAATTAATGATATGCATTAATATTAAAATTTTTCACGTGTAAATTTTCCAAAAGTTCTTTCAAAGCTCTACATTTAAGAAATTTTCAGAAATTTCCTGTACGGAAAAGTACCGTGTGGTCGTTTTGTCTCGCCGCGTTCATTTTATACTCAAGAAAGAGAATTAGACTGAAATTTACAATATTGAGAAATTATTCCGAAAGGCTGTTTTTTTTCCCGTCAAATAAAACATTGTCTGATCGGGGATGATGATCGGCTGTCATCCGACAACAGAAAAATTATGAAAAAAAAAATTGAACACTACTACAACTTAACCGTGCATGCACCTCGTAAACATACCTTCTAGGGAATTTCTAACAATTTGGTACACGCAGGAACGTGTTTTGTGTGTGTAAGCTGGTGTTCTAAAGTACTTATGTTGTTAGAGTTATGCTTTTTTTACCTTATATTGGTGCAACCATCCGTCTTCCATTTTTTTGAAATGGGAATGGAAGATGCCTGGATGTTCATATTGTGTATCAGCCTCCCGTATTTACTCCTCGTAAGTTTAATTAGTGTAAAGTGAGATTTATATATATATATAAATTGGAAAACAGCTTATCAATAACACATTTCATTGTGTTGTTACCTAAACATCGGCACTCTAATTAGCCTCTTCGGAATAAGAAAAATTTATTAATGTAACTAATTTATTAATTGAATTAATATGTTTTAAACCAGCTAAATATGTTTCCACTTATACCAGCTGATGACAATTTTTCTGTGACTATCTCAAAATTTACATAGTCAAAAGCTCTTTTTAAATCCAGAAAAATCATTATACAATATTTATCACAGTCAAACCCAGTATTTAAGTAATTCCTCAGATGTCAGCTATTCAAGGTTTCGCAATTATATATGGTATAGAATTAACGAAGATTCAAAGAATTCTGAAAAATATCATTTTCATAATTTGCATAGTTCTTATTGACCAAGCTCAGCAGCTAGTGTTTTAAAGAACCGTGAATTTGGCTGGCAGAGATTTTCAGGGCTTCATCACTAAGATTACAGATGGCCACGAAAATGGCCCTGTCATAATTTCCATTTCAACTATTTCATCTTATGGTTATTTTTTCAGTGTTAGTTTAATATTGTCATTGGTTTAACGTTATGCAACAGCAGCTGTTGTAAAATTAAATACCAGAAATTTTCAGGGTCCAAGGAACGGATTAATTCATTACATATTTATTCCTAAGGGAGAAATTGTTTCGGTTTTTGAACGGACTTCGGGAGCGAATTAAGTTCGTAAACCGAAGGCTGACTGTACGTTAATATCAAAATTTTTTATATGTAAATTTTCTAAAAGATCTTTTAGAGCTGTGTAATTACGAAATTTTCACAATTTTCTATACAGAGAAATAGCTTTTGGTCGTTTTTGTCTCATTGCGTTCATTTTATACATTAAGAAAGTAAATTAGACTAAAATTCAGAACTTGAAAATATTTTCGAAAGGCTGCTTTTCTTCGTCAGATAAATTGACTGATCGTGATTGAATGATCGGCTGTCATCTGACAACAGAAAATTATAAAAAAAAATACTGAATACTACTTTTGAAACTTAGTCGTACATGAATCTCATGAGTATTCCTTTTACGGAATTTCTAATGAGTTTTTATATGCAGTAACATGTTTCCTGTGTGTATAAGAGGTTCTAACGTATTCATGTTCTCGGAGTCATGCCTGTTTCGCCTTTTTACTGGGGTTGCCAACAGTCTGCCATTTTTTATATGCAAAATTCAAGCAAGTGCCTGAAATTCAGACGCTGTATCAGGCTCTCATTGCTGTAACGTGAGATGAATTCTGAAAAACGGCTTCTTAATAACACGTTTCCTTGTGTTACCTCAACGGTGACACTCTCGATTTTTGATTTCTAATATTTCTTCGAATATTACAATTAGAAACTCGGAATTCTCTCTTTGTCGGCCTCAGGAGAGAAAGGATAAAAACTTTCCAATTGAGTTTTCGAGTACAGGGTGTCCGTATAGAAAGGGTTAATTTTCTTATTTAAATTACTAGACAGCCCCTTGAAACATGAATGACGTATCCGAGTTCGACACGTTACTTGGATAATATTTCTAATTGGAAGTATGCCTCTAGCATCAACGGTTCACCAGTAAAATGCGGCAAGGTGGAAATTAGGTAATCACCCTGTATATTTACTGAAAAAATATATATATATTGTAAATTCGTTTATAGATTTTAACTCGTCATCTCTGGAAAAAAAAATGCTTAAAATTCTGCCTGTTAATTTTTTTCCACCACTGTATTTCAATGCAAAATTTCTAAAAAAAAACTATCTTTTTTTTTTTTTTTTTCCTCTGTTTCGAAATTCTTTAATGAAAAAAAAACATATATATATGCATAATTAATACTGATTTTCTTCCACGGATTCTAATTTTCAATTAAAAATTTCTTCTGCTCTTCAGAAAAGATAGGATAAATGAGATCCCTTTTCCAAGAAAACATAAAAGAGCTTGATTTCCTGGTTTTTTTTTCTTTTTTTAATTAATATTTCACAGTTCTCAGCTTAACATTGATTAATTTTTTTTAATGATAAAAGTTGGTTTTTTTTTTGAATATTTATTTTTTTGAATATATAATATTTATGAATTTTATTCCTAGATTCTCGAAAAACTTGTGCGTTCATGATTTTTGTCCCCTCGTGTCTAAATTAACTTTTAAATGTAAACTTACATTTTTAGATCAGTTTATTTTTCGCGTGAGTAATAAAAAAATGTGTCTTTGAGACAGAGAAGCTCTATGTTGATGAATACAATTTTTTTTTTTAATTAAAAAAATAGCCATAATCTCTATCTATCTATCAACATAAACTAATTATTAGGGATGGGAGTTTTATGCTCTAAAGACGTCTAAAATATGCTCTATAACATATGCATTTATGCTCTTAAGAAACTGAAAAAAAAAAATATGCCCTATATAAAACGAAAAATACTCTTCCTAAACTTTTTTTTTTCATTCCTATCTCAAATAACATTAGTTTTAGCAAAATAATATGATAATGAGAAGTGTTGATGCTGTCTAAACTATTTTGAACCATTACTTATTGTATGAACAGAAAAATTCTTCGTTTTGTCAACTAGTCCATCAATATAGAAATGTTCTCTTCACTTGTTAATACAAGATTCATCGAAAGACTGGTTATTTGTGGAGATGATGATTCCAGGAAGAAAATTCATCTTTCGATGAATCTTGCATTAACAAGTGGAGAGGACATTTCTATATATATATCTGGTCATCTGGTGGCCTATGTCATTCACAAGCTATTAGTTGATTGCTGAAGCCGTCCATGTACAGAGCTTTTCAACATATATATATACGCTCTAAGGTTGAAACATCCTGTTTCCATAGCTTAGTTAGTAGAGCACACGTCCAGCAAACGAGAGACCGGGATTCGAGTCCGTGAGGGAGAAGAGATGAATTTTCTTCCTTGTAAATCATCATCTCCACAAATAACCAGTTTTCCGATGAATCTTGTAGTAATCACATCAAGCCAAAGTTTCTCTCAAAAATTTCCCTTTTGAGCAAGCTTTTCATCCTAATTTCAGAATTAATGTGCTGCCATCTATAGGTAAAAATACCTAGCCAAGTAATGTAGCTTTAGAAAACCACAAAAAAATACGGAATAAAAATAAATAATTTTTTTGTTCCATAAAAACTCGCAAGATTTCCCACAAACGCTAAAAATTCCCCCATCTACCAATTCTTCCCACGAGATACCATCACCGACACCGATTGAGCCGATTAATCTATTTTCAGCCACACACTAGTGTCGTTCAAAGACTAGTATTTTTATGCTCTAAAAATTCATTTGTGATCGGTTGAAAAACCTGAATTTCAGGATTTTTTGCCAATCAGCAACGACGTTCCATTTCTAGTGCATAAAAATCCTAGCTCCAAGAGCTCTCGTCAGATGCGGGAACTAGTCTAAAGCGGGATTGGAATAGCGAGGTAAAAACCTTTTATGAAAATATGCAAATTACGCCTTAAAATTCTGAAAACATACTCTATCACAAAAAGAAAATTAGCGAAACATGCAAAAACATAGAAATCCGAGCCTTACTAATACGTAGTAATATTTAGCTTAAAAAATGAAATACATTCAAACTCAGTTATATGACAACCTCGGTTGTAACGACACCCCGGCTATAACATTAATATTTGACACTCCGGATTGATTCCCATAAAGAATAATGTTTATGAGGTCGTTGAAAACCTCATACCATCGATGAAAACCCGATGACATCGGATATAACAGTCGTCAGTTTTCGTTGCTTTTGCCTCCGTTTTTATGGTGTTTTCGCTATAATTTCTTAAAATTAGAGTTTGAAGAGCTCCGACTTGCTCATTGACATGACTCGCACATAGGACGTTCCCGTATTCTCTGCCTCTCCTGTTTCCTAGTTTTTTTCAACGAAGTTTAATGCACAACCTTTATTAGAATCAGGGGATGAAGGTAATTTTTTCGTAATTTATAAATTGTGTTACGTATCGTTTATTACGTATAACAAATAAGACCATAATTATTCATCTTACACATTTGGCATGTTGTCATCATCGTAGAGTGCTCTTATGCACTCCAGAAGGCCATCCGGACGGTACTTGGAGGGCCCATGCGTTAAGACGGCCCTGGTTTGGTTTATTAAAGAATCAGACAATATCTTCTTAAATTCAGAAACCAACAAAATGGATGAAACAGCACTCAATGGCCGATGGTAAATAAATGCGTACCTCCGGTGAAAAGCAATGGTAGCTTAGTGGCCCCCGTTGTTGTAATCATATGGCAAAGAACACACAGCCAAAGATGCGTGCGCAAAGATTCGTGTCCAAGTTTAAGAATTTCTGGTGACTCGACTTCAACGTTTTTTGTCACATTAAAAAACACCACTGAGCTGAATATTTTTTTTATTTCGGTAGTACCAAGGACCATTTTCTTTTCTTTTCACCTGCACAGACCTGTTGGTTTCTCTGCGCAATTTCGATATCTGTCGCGGAATGAAAAAATAACAAAAATAACATGCTACCTTATACAAAAATGGCGAATTTTTTTTTCTTGAGCAGCAAAACACTCTGTGTGCACTGAAGCATTTCAGTCATTCTCAAACTCTAAACATATATATATTTTGTAAACTTATTCACTATGAAAAAATGGTACCTTTCTGTTACTTTTGTCCATAACAATAAACGGGTGGAAATAAGATTTTATCAGAAAAAATATGCCTCCTAGAAAATATTGAAAATAACTAATACAGTGCAGAATATTGTATTACATATAGAAATCATCATTGAACTAGAACTGCTGCTGTCATCTATCAAGAAAAAAGTGCACCACTTTGAAGCGAAAGTGATGAGTGGCCAATTTTCAATTAATGTGCCACATGAAAAAATCAATATGATATGATAATAAATATTTGTTTATAATATAAATTAAATTATCAAATTATCAAGTTTCCCGCGAAACTTCAACAGTTGCTATTTGTTTGCAGTATGTAAAATAATACATCAAAAGTGTATAAAAGGAATTAATCCTTATTCTTACATTGTTATGACGTGGATAATGCGATTCTGCTTTGATGGAGTGGACAACGTTTTTCTAGGAAGTCCCTCACAAAGTGCCCCGCCCCCGTAGGCTGGGTGAAGAAAAGTAATATTAGTATGTGAATCGTGTTTCTGCTTTTCTCTTTGCTTGTTTTACTTGTGTTATTTTATGGCAAACAATCAAAAACTGTTCAAGTCTCACAGCAAACATGAAAATTAAATTTATTTTGTTGCTCAAAAAATACTTATGTACACCCTGTTGATTTTTTCATGCACCACATTTAATGAAAACCGGTCGTAATTTTACTTGAAGAGTAAAAAAACAGTAATGTTTTTTATTTGATAGGAGAGAGTAGGAGTTCCAGTTCAATGTTGTTTCTTACATTTAGTGCATATAATACTGCATTCTTTGCCTAGTTGTTTTCAATATTTTCTAGAAGGCATACATTTTCCCGATAAAATTTTATTTTTACCCATTTATTGGTTATGGACAAAAATAATTAAGAAAGGCACCATTTTTCATTTCGAATAAGTTTAAAAAATAAGAATGCTTCCATATACACCAAGCTTTTTGCTGTGCAAAAAAAAAAAAATTCCCTATATTGTATAAGGTAGCATGTTATTCTACTTATTCCGCACAGCTACCAAAATTCTGCATAGAAAAACAGGTCTATGCAGATGAAATAAAAGACAATGTGCCCCTCTAAAAAAAAGTTGAACACACATTTCAGGCTGGAATAATTTTTTTCCTTTCCTCGCAGGCATCTCGGGGCTCATCAGCTGAGACTCAGGTCTTTGGTAGAGCCTCCTCTATGTTAAATTTATAATTAAAAAAATAGCTGCTAGCCCTACCCATGTAGAGGTTATGGTGCTCATTTAAACTATTGAGAATAGATGCTTGATTTCTCATGTACTTAGGATATATTCACCAACAACACAGATGAGCACCCTATTCAATGAAAAAAACATGATTATTTCAATTAAAGCATTTTTAAGAGTTCTCATACAAGAAACATTCCTCTGGTGATGTTTATAATCAAAGCTCTTGATTCATAAACATTTTTTCCAATAGTTTGACATGACTCCGACCTTGTGAGTCCCAAACACGAGTTCAAAAGTCCATGGCAGAAAGGCTCATGTCCCCACATTCCACACACACAGTAGGGCCCCCTCCCCCAGGTCAGACTCTTCATGGGCCCATCTGTTATGAATTTACAGTGTGAAAAACAAAATAATTATGGGAATCATCTCCTACCCCTGGGCAGGAGACCTGTGAGCCACCACCCCCCATCCTGTGTGGACCATGCAGAGACCTCAGGTGAATAGAGGAATCTTATCGCACTTTCATTTTGCCCTAGGGCTATGATGCTGTTGAGATGTCGGTAGGGACACACACACTTTGAGGGTAAATATTTAAAAATTTGTTTGAGTTCTACAGAACAGCCTTATTATCATCAAGGGTTCTACATAGAACAGCTTTATAACTTATCAAGGGTTCTTCAAGAATCTTGGCATCGGAAATACTTGGTCTATAGTCTGGATGCATAACAATGTTTACAGAATGTTGCGAAACAAGTTGAGGAATTGTTCTGCAACATTGTTTTTAGTACATATACACTGCTGGCCACCCAAATTGCAACACCAAGAAAGACAAGAGATATCGCAACAATATTTATTTTGTAGATAACATGTTGACCAAGCATCAAATGATTAAATTTATAGACTTCTGTGAAGTGTGGTTCCTGCCAAAATCAGTAGCCAGAGTAGCCGCCATTGTTGGAGATCACCGCTGTCACACGCCTCGGCATTGATTCAAAGAGACTTTGGATGTGTTCTTGGGGTACAACAGACCAAGCAGCTTCCACGCGTTGCCAAAGTTGATCTGGTGTGGCAGCTGGGGATGTAATCTGGGTCAATCGTTGAGCAACCATGGACCACATGTTTTCTATCGGCGAAAGATCCGGAGAGCGAGCTGGCCAGGGAAGCAATTCAATCTGGCGATTGACGAAGAACCTTTGGACAATGCGTGCCACGTGTGGTCGTTCATTATCCTGTTGAAATATGGCTGTGGGCAAGCCCTGAAGGTAAGGAAGGACAACTGGCTCCAACACCTCGGAGATGTAGCGCTGGCTTTTTAAAGTACCGGCAATGCGTACTAGAGGAGTGCGAGAGTGATATCCAATACCGCCCCCATACCATAATACCCGGTGCAGGACCAGTGTGGCGGTGCATAACGCAGCTGTTCAGCATCCTCTCTCCAGGGTGTCTCCAGACTCGAATCCGACCATCGTGGTGTTGCAGACAGAAGCGTGACTCGTCAGTAAAGACAATTTCATTCCATTGTGCCGTCCACATCCTTCTTTCATCGCACCATTGGCGGCGGAGACGTCTGTGGTTCTGCGTCAAGGGTAGACGAAGCAATGGACGTCTTGCAGACAGACCACTCTGCTGTAAACGGCGTCGAATGGTACGCGCAGACACTGGATGATGCGGTACAGACTGAATGTGCTGTGCTATGGTTCGTGATGTGGCTGAGCGATCCGTCACTGCCATACGCACAATACGCCTGTCATCACGTGAAGTGGTGCACTGAGGTGGATGCGATCGAACACGTCAGTCCGTCATACCCTCCTGCATCCAACGATCACATATCCGCATTACAGTTGTTTGGTTTCGTCCAACACGACTACCGATTTCCCTGAAAGATAATCCACAATCACGGTAGGCCCCTATCCTTCCTCTGTCGAACTCGGATACTTGATCAAAAGATGATCACTGTTTTCTACGAGGCATAATTGATCGTTTTTTTGAAAAAACCACAAGAAAAACACAATTGCCGTACTTCAAATCGTCGAAATCTCCACGCCTTAAATAGCGCTTTGAAGTGGCGCCACAGGCGCGCGTGATGTGCGTCTGCGCTGAAATTTTAATCATTTGCATATCTCACCTCCGCTAATGCATGTTGTAAATTTCATATTATTTGCATGCTTCCTTCAGGGTGTTGCATTTACGGTGGCCAGCAGTGTATATATATACCAGACTTTAAACTATTGAAAGGATTTCACTGAAGCATGTAATATGTATAAAATAATTTCATAATTTAGTCTTTCATTAAAATAATAAAAAAAAGAGCTGAAATATGCTCGAAAGAGCCTGGTCTCTCAACTTGTTAAACTTCCTTTGCCTGTAGGGAGAGCCGTCAAACCATCTGCTTTTTTAGTGATCATACAACACACTACAGACAAGGTAAATGCATGAAATCTCACATAGACAGATGCTCATCAAGGAGCCTTTGATATACATGCTATTCATATTAAGAGCAATATCTGGATTATCAATTAAAAATATATTATCAAATTTTTTTTAATTCTTGCTCATCTTGCTAGAGATTGTTTTCACATCGAGTCAAATTTTGTTGAAATTCTTTTCTCTTCTTTTGTGTATCACTCGTAAACCAAAGTTCTGATGCAATACCATAATTCTCATTGCTTCATGGGGCATAGAAACAACGTGAAATAAAAAAAATAAAAATTTTACACATCTCTTTTTTCAGCATTTTCAGATAAATTTTAAAAATTAATTGCAAAGAACACGTTTGATTTCAAATAATTGTTTCAACAAATAGACATCAGAATAACTCCACAAAGAATTTAAAAAAATACATATTTATTATTTATTTTGGAGTCCTTGGTTTGAACCTAGACAACACGTCTTTCAGTGCAGATGAAGATCCAGCTAAATCGACATCTTCCATCTTCTGCTGTCTTTGTTGCAATTTCTTTTCTTTTACGAACTCCTAAAAAAAAATTAAATCATCGATATCACAGAAAAGGGGAAGAAAAAATAATAATCTAAAGGAATAATAATTCCTTGTATAAAAATTCCTTGATTGATTCAGCCTATGGTGTAAAATATTAAAATGGAACTAAATGCAAAAACCCTAGTAAAAATTCTGGTACATGGTATTCCTTGGAATAATAGAAACTGCAAGAGAGAACATCATTTAAAAAATTTGTAAACTGAAGCCATAAGTCAAGTTAATTGAAGTTTCTGATGAAAGAGTTATCATAGCACTCACAAAAGTGAGGCTGGCAGCCCTGGAGCCCAGAACGATTCTTGTCTTTTTTTCACACTATAAATTCATCATTGAAGGGCCCGTGGAAAGTCTGGCTAAAGGGCTAATGTAAGATCCCAGCCTGGGGGCCCAATTCTGTGTACTGTATATTCATATATTTATAAGTCAATTCTTTCCCTCTCCTTTCTTCGGGTCCACCAAAACAGAAATAATTCTAAAAACAGCTAACCCCCAAAAGTAAGACCCATTCTAGAGAAAATTTCTAAGATATGAAAAAATATTTGCAATTGAAAAACAATGAAAATAATTTTTTTGCCTTCCCTGGCTGACACTTAAAGAAATAATTACATATTTATTTCTCATTTACACACAACAGGCATAAGCCCAATTGTAGTGGAGTTAGAAAAAAAAATGAACTATTGGGGTACAAACAAGAAGGGAATAATACAAAAATAATAATAAACATGTACATAATTTTCAGGTTTACTTCGTGGGGGGGGGGGGGGGCAAAATTTGAGACATCCAATAAGCACATGACAACTTCCACACCTGAGGAAGTGAAAAAGTAGAGAATTTCCCAGCAGTTTATTTTGGTATGGTGGGGAAGTTTTCAAGATTGATGCTACTACAGTGAAAACAATGAAAATGGGCCGTTTTTTTGTGAAAATTCTGCACTTCAACCTGTATGTACCTACTATTTTAGGGCAAACCAGTGAAAACTGGTTTGCCCTAAAATAGTAGGTACATACAGGTTGAAGTGCAGAATTTTTACAAAAAAAAGGTGATGAATGCATTCTGACAATGGACTTCAAGTGAAAACATAGTACATAGCTGAAAACATCTGAGTATTTCAATAGAAATTCAGAAGTCAAAAATTTCAGAATTTTTTTAAATAAATGAAACGTAAAAGCTTTGGAGTCTCTTGGTGTGTGAAGGGCCTTAGACTTTGCCTATAGTCTGTTTCAGTTTAACTTTGCAGTGAAGAGAAAGGTAGAGAGTGTATTCCTTCGCCGCAAAATATAGTTCCCATACATCGGAGGTTTATGATGATCATTTATATAGAATATTTCAAATTTTTTTACGATTTTGAAAAATATACTGAAAAAATACCGTTTTGAACCAATGTATATTCGTTTAAAATTTTTAAATAAGAAAAAATATTGGTTACCATTATCAAAAATCCATGGCGAGCTCAAGAACATTTTGGCGTGATTTCCAAGAAATTTTCCCCGCCAATATCACTGTCATGCTTTTTTTTTTGGTTGCAAAATTATATATATATATATATATATTATATCGTCATTTTGTTGAATTTTCCAATAGATAAAATTTTTCATTCAGTTTTGCATGTAGTTATAGGCCTTCCCACCCAGACAAATATTCAATCAGTTTTTTTTCCTCCCGAAAATAGCCTCCAACGAATTCAGATATTCACTCATAGATTACAGGAAGTGTCCCTCTTTCACGACAGCGCCGATACCATTGTGAGAGGCTCTCTTTAAGGGTGTAGGTTACGGTTCCAGGCACCCCCCCTTTTTTTAATTTTCTATTTCTTTCCGTGTTCGTAGGATAGGGGTGGTTTCTGAATTCCAATAGCCGATAGCGGAGGGTGTTGACATAAGTAATGTCTTTTTTTCACCCACACCAACACCATATTCTCCCCTACAGCAGAGGCTGTTCCTCCATATGCCCCTTCAGTGTCTCTCCAGATAATATAATAATTATAATAATTATACTCCTTAATATAAATAAGCAAGAGAGAGAGAGAGAGACCCACAATGGTTTAGGCTTGCAGTGTATTTTTTCCTTCTGTGACAGTTGTATCTTTCTTTTCACCAGAGATAGACAAGTTAAAACGTTCTCCGTTCTTTTTGGCAATAATGCATAAAGCACATTATTGAAAAAGAAGAGGAATTTTGGATTGCAGGTGGCCAGATGGAACACATGTTGGAGCAACAACAATTAATAAGTAATGGAGAATCCGATAGTTCTACAACTTCAAGTGAGTATTCCATAGAATGGGAATCCGTAAAAAATGACTATAACTGTAGTGATAACAAGTGGCATCGACGTATATGCGTTCGGATGGGTGAGCGACGGAAATTTCGGCAAGAAAAGTGAGTAAAAGAATTCTAAATTTTTCCTTATCATTTTTATTGTTAGTAATTGGGGCTATTCCCAAATTCATACTTTTCAATAAAAAAAAATTATTTCAAAAACCGCACTTTAATTTCTGAAAGTATCGACGATGGGTTTTTTTTTCATTAGCTAATTGTTACTAACTGACTGCAATTTTTTCTACAAGCATTACATTACATGTAAAAAATATTTTTTTCTGCGAGATTGGCAAGAATCAGCCATACCTTACCGAGGCAGCGCATCGATACGTAGATTAAGAGGCTTTCATTGCCATAGCAACGAGTGATGCGGTTCCCTCATAGCTTCCACTTCACTGCAAAGTTAACCTGAAACGGACTATAGTGATTACATCCAACTTGTAGGAGGGTCTTAATGCATTTCTAGGCCTGCATTTTGGCTGATTAATTCAGTACAGATAATCTTTTTTATGAATTTGGATCATGTGGTTTTGACGGTTTCTGATCATCAAAACATCTAATTTTTTTTTTTCAAACGTAATGGCTGAACCACCGACATTTCTACTCTTTCTGGGGAGGCAAAGAACATATATTCAATGTATGGGCATCTTTTTCTCAGTTTCCTCGTTGGGCATTTTGCCTGTTGTGGCTTTGTATTTGTATGTATATTTTCTAAAGTCGGGGGGGGGGGGGGAAAGAGGTAAATTAAATTTTGACACATTAGTGTCATTTTCAAAAGAAGTGGTGTTTGTTTTTTATCACAAGTTGACATAACATCTGAGGTTTTTTTTTTTTTTTTTTGCCCTGACCATTCCTTACAAGTTGCTCAGCCAGCATATTTATTTATCGTATATTTT
This sequence comes from Pholcus phalangioides, assembly GCF_987345545.1. NCBI lineage: Eukaryota > Metazoa > Arthropoda > Arachnida > Araneae > Pholcidae > Pholcus > Pholcus phalangioides. The sequence goes on from NW_028301606.1 coordinate 5,559,603, forward strand.
AGCATGGCTGTTCAAGCCAGAACTTGAGGTAAAAAAAAAAAACTCATTATGCACCTAAATTCAGAAAAAGTCAGAATTTTTAAACATTTATTGTTCAACAAATTGGCCAGCCACCAATAGCCCTGGATAATGAAGATTAAACAAATTGGCTGAGAGAAACAACGTCTGACTGCTTGTGGATTTTCCCCAACCATCTACATTTGCTCATACTAAAATCCTGATTTTTGCCCTACAAAATTTCAAATTATATAGAATATTTGAAAAAAATTTGAACTAAACAAATATTTTAACATTAAATTAGAAAACTTGAGGGGAGTTTGTAAAAGTTTGAATTATCCAGAATTCAAATTAACCATGTGTGAATTAACCAAGTTCCACTGTATGTATAATATACATGTAAAATGTAATACAACCATAAATTAATAAAGCACAATAAACTTAATTATTTCACATGATTAAAATAATTACCCTTCTCTTAGTTTCTTTAACAACTTGCTTGCGTTTGAACACTTTAGCAGTTTTGCTACGACCTTTTGCTTTCTTCTTTGGCTCAAAATCAATCACTGGAGTCTTGACATACTAAAGAAAAATTTCAATTTATAATTTTTTTTTAAAATAAAGGCAATAATTCTTGTAGAAATAACGCATAACATTGTACCATAATAAATGTCTTTTAAATCATAGAACTTATGGCTAAAAGAAGCATTGAAATAGTTACAATGTGAAATTGAGAATTTGTTTTAGCAAACTTTTTCCTCACTCATGTCAATATCAAAACCCCAAATGTTACATGCACAACCATCCCACAAATGAATGTTTGTGTGTGGCCACTCATTTTCTATCATGGACTTGATTAGGGTTTTGCTAGATGCAGAACCGCCCTCAGGGGTGTGCAACAGGTGCGGTCACACCGACTTGCACGCTTTATGAGGCCCTGTGCTCACAAATTTAAGACCAAGTCTTAAATTAATTCTTGCATTAGTTCTTAATTTGTATCAATTTTGGAATTATTAATATCATTAATTTTCAATTTTCATTAATTCAAGATTTCTCCCCTCCCCCTTCTTGTTAGTTCTGAATTTTTATCAATTATTTTTATAACTTTTGAAATTATTTCTTCCATTAATTTTGAATTTTTATTAATTCTCTGGTATTATTTCTTCCATAAATTATGAACTTTCATCAATTCTAGAATTTTTTCTTTTGCTAACTGAATTTTCATCAGTTCCAGATTTTTTTTTTTCTGTTAATTCTAAATTTGCACCAATTCCACATTTTTTCCTACCATTAATTCTAAATTTTTTATTTCAATTCTGGAATTATTTATTTCATTAATTTTGAATTTTCATTGGCACTAGAAAAATTATCCTCACAAAATTAATAAAATCTGGGCAAGGGGGGGGGGGGGGAAGTCCTAAACATTTTTGATGTCTCAAAATGGTTGAGATGCACTTGGCTCCACAATGTTTTTTTTGCAATGTGCCCCACATGTGGTAAGAGTGGCTCTGGCTAGATGCCCCTTATCTTAAGGGGTCACATACCTTTAAAATGGTGAAAAACTATGCTCTAATAGAAATATCATTAAAAATGCTATTTAGCCATTGGTTTATTTCTAATTTTTTTCATGTGTTCTTGATTGTATGTGCTATCATATGCTGATATAAAGTTTTACATATCTTTAATACTTAATCTTTTGTAAATTTTGAAAAAAAAATTCATTAAAACAGCTTCCATGCATGACAAACAAAATACCATAATACAAATGCATTAGAATAGAAATTGATTCAAAATATACATAAAAGAAAATGGTCAGTTCATGAAATGAAGCAAAATTTTAAGATTCAATCTTATTTAAAATTAAATTTAAAATCTAAAAATGCTCGAAATTTAAAATTTTAATTTTAAAATTTATTTTAAATGAGACTGAGTCAATGAAATATCAACCTTTTGTTGTTATCAACCCTTCATTTCATTGAACTGAACATTTTCCTGTATTTTGAATCAATTTTTATTCAATTACATTGATGTCATGGTATTTTATCATGCGTGCAAGCTATTTTAATGGGGTTTTTTTTAATTTAAATTTTTTTTTGAAATATCCAAGATATGTGGAACTTTGTACCCGCATAGGATAGCACATACAACCAAGAGCATGTATAAAAAATTTGAAATAAATCAATGGTTAAATAGTAGTTTTAATGATATTTCTATTAGACCATAGTTTTCACCACGTTCAAAGGTGAAAGGGGACCTAAGGAAACACATCTGCATCCCAAAAAATTTTCATTAAATTTGAAAAAAATGTAGGCTGAAATGTTATTTGTTTCTCCCTTCCCCCCATCCTTTAAAAATTCCTCTAATGAACTCTTATTTAAGACCAAGATTACACTATAAAACTTTGATAAAAGTTCTGTTATAAAACTTGAAAAATGCAACCAAAACATGCATCGGTTACATTCAATGTAACCGATGCATGTTTTGGTTGCATGTTTTTACATAGCAAATGTAACCAATAGCTAATTGGTTATTTCAAGTTTTATGAAAGACCTTTTATCAAACTTTAATAGTGTAATCCTGGCCTAAGACTGAACATTGCCACTGATTTATCATGTTAATATAGTCAATACAGTGTAGGCTACCATACATCACATTAAGATCAGGACATAGGTCTTTGTTTACAAAAAAAAATTTCTTCCTTAAGCAATGTAACAGTACCTGCAGGTGAAAACCAAATTCCTAATATTATCATGTTGGAATGAGAGACATAAAATTTTGAATTAAAAAAAAAACTGACAAAAATTGGTTTGACTAAACAATATGCAGACGTGCCAACTTTTGAAATCCAGAAATCCGGAGGTTATCCCCGCCCCCCCCCCCACACTCATAGACAAGATCTAAAAAAATTCACAAAAAAAAAAAATGTTTAATCAATTAAGAAAAAGTTACATTTCCCCCCCCCCCTCCCTACAAGGCAGGTTCTGCATTGCCCCTGAGCAGAATATAATTCCATGTCAGTCTTTCCATGAAGAATAGGGAAATCACATCTACATACTGTTCATAAAATATAAGTGTTTCCATTCGTGGATGCTATCAGTGATTGATAATCTTGGATACATGAACTCTTAAAAGCTTTATATTTAGCGCTTTACATAGCTAAAAGTTTTATATTTTCTTTCTGAAGACGTTTAATCGGAAGAAATAATGTAAAAAATTTCTAATTACAAAGCTGCCGACAATAAAACTTGCTTACCGCACGGCTGTTAATGGAATACAATAACGATTATACAGGAATTTCAGCAACCAAGGTCATGCTGATACATGATTGCCGATAAACGCTACGAAAACGAAGTCGCGTCTTTGCCAGTTTCTTAAATGCGGTCACAGAGACTTTTCAAGGCTCCTCGATGGAAATATGGCTGTCCTCTATGGGTGTTTTCCTAACAACAACGGTAGTCATAGACACTACGACAATGTGAAAGCTTGCGTAAAATCTAATTTTCTGCAAAAATCTGGATAAATTTTAACAAATCCAGAGAGCGGGAGGAAGGATGAAAAATCCGGAGTCTCCCGCCTAAATCGGCAGAGTTGGCAGGTCTGAATATGTATCCTTTATAAATGTATTTGATAACTCTTTTTCTTCAATGTGTTTTTCACTTATAAAATTTTGATTTCCCTTCAGATAAAAATACCTGGAGTTTTTCTGGACCTAAGTATCTGGGATGTGGCTAAGTCAATTTAATAATAATGATGGTTACAATAATTTATAAAATGGTCTATATATGAACCTCCCTAACATTAAATACCAAATAAACAAAAATACTTGATGAAATATAAGATAAACAGATCTCAGAAAACAATTATATCTAGCAACAAATGGCAAAAGCGAAGATTTCTACATGAACTTTGATAAATGAAAAAAATATGACTATTAAATTTATACCAATATTGCTTTCTTCTTCTCTATTTTTTCTTTCAAACTCGGAACATTCACTTGACCAAGATGAGTTGGATCTAATGTTATTAGTTCTGGCTGAATCTGAAAACAACAGAAATTAATAAATTAATCGACTGACTTCAATAAACTGTGTAGAGGTATGTGAGTGAGTGGATTGAGAAGTTTAAAAGTAGTCAGATGAATTTCAAAAGAGCAGAGCACCTGCTAACCTTCAAATATGGATGAGAAGATTCAGCAAGCTTCAGAAATGGTACTGCCAAAGCAGCAAGTTACCATCAGCAATATAGTGTGTTCTATATTGCAGATATATCTATCAACCCTTTTGTTTGTATAAATAAATTTAGTGCACAGATATTTTTTGACTTTCTCTCTCCATACTGATTGGTAGTGCAACAATTATTTTAGTGTTATAGGATATAATGGATATAATTTAAAGGGTTCTCTAGAATGTAGAGTGCAAACAATCGAATAGATTTCATAACTAATGTGCTACACAAATAAACTTGGCTTACTTTATCTAATAGAGCTTTCACTTCCATTTCTCTCCTTTGGTTTTTAGTCATGTATGGATTGCTCTCATAAGCATCAAAGTTTGCCTCTCCAGCACCTGAAAAAAATTAATATTAATGCATTTTTATTAAGACAAACACCCAAAATGTAATTGTTTTTATATTTTCAAGGAAAAACATTTACAAATACAGTGAAACCTCACAACAACCATACTTAATAGGATGATAAGTCTCTTTACAATTAGAAATTTTTCTTAGTCTTGTTTGGAAATGTCCATACTTTAACGTTGAACTGTTACCTCTCCATACAATAACAATATATTTAACCCTCTACAACAATATTTTTTCTTGGTTCGCAAAGTATTATTATATCAAGGTTTCAAATACAAATGGATGATTCTCATGAAATTTGTCTAAATTGTATCCCCCAGCAGTTTACATTAAATGCATTTGACACAGAGCCTTTTTTTTTTCATTACTTTATATTTATATTCCAGTTTCTGACAAGTCACCACTCTGTTTTAATTTTTTTGTCAATAGATTTTTGAAATTTGCTTGAAAAAATTTTTATTTTTAAGAAAATGTCCTTTCCCTGGCTGTCAGCAGCCCATTTTTTAAATTTTAAAATAACTTCCTATCCTAAAACAATTTTTTTTCAATCTATATATATATATATAATGACATTTTCTTGTTCCCTGACTGATTCATCGTTGCCGAGCCGAAAGCACTGAAGTTATGAATATGAAATTCAGTCAGTAGTTTTATTTCATGATGTAAAGACTCACTAAGAGGGGGTTTCGAAATTCCGCCTCTAAAGTGGTTAGGGGGGACCCAAAGACTATATGGGATAATCATCGCTGAGCCGAAATCACCGAAGCTATAAATATGAAATTTGATCAGTTATAATAGGAAAACTCACTAATGATGGATTTTTCAAAATTCATACTGTAATGGGGACATGGGGGGGGGGGGGAATCAAAAGTTATATGGGAAAATCATTGATGAGCCCAAACTGCTGGAAGCTATAAATATTAATCATAATACTAAGCAAATTTCATATAGAGACTCACCAAGACCGGATTTCTGGAAATGCAACACTCAAGGGGGTCATGAGGGATTCAAATGTTACTGGAAGGAATCATTGCCACGCAATTTTCAGATTTCCAAATCCATGCGAGCGAAGCCATGGGTAACAGCTAGTAATATACACTTTTTAGCACCAGTATACTTTGATTTTTTTTTTTTCAATTTTAAATATTTTTTATCAATATTTTATGGCCAAATGAGAATTTCCCCCAGATCTTTTTTCCATTTGGAAAACATTGATTCAAGTACTAAAACACCAGTTGCCACCTATGAAATTTTTTGTTAAGAAGGTTAAGTGTAGCCATCACTTGAACCTCCCTTTAAATCATTTAGAATTTTAAATTAACAAACAAATTTGATTTATTCAAGAAAAAAAAGATGTGTTTTCATTAAATGTCCTTCTCCTGGCTTTTTTTTCTTTTTTCATAAGAAAAAATTTATTATACAAATACAAATACAAATACAAATACAACGCCACAACAGGCAAATTGCCCAACGAGGTGGCTGACTTAAGAACATCATGGATCCCCGAGCCATTTTTTGGAGGCCCTACCTACTACACCCCAAATGCACCCCCCCACGGAACCCCCCAACGAATCGGTACATGCGGGAATGTGCGTGTTCGTGTAGTGCAACCTGACGTAAAGTTTGTTTTTGTGTAATGCTTGTTATGTGTAGTGCTGCCATCTGCCCCCAGTTTTTCTAACTATGAGTGAAGTGTTATGATTGAATGATTTACCGTTGTAGGACTGTTGCTCTCTGTGGCTATTATTTTAACTTTACCACGTTTCAATTCAGAGACATCTATTATTTCTGAAGAGCATATGTTTTAAACATGCTAGTTTTTGTGAAGTGTTGCAAAACATAAAAAATTTCTTTTTGCTGGCTGTCTTCCTCCTTGCATTAGATGACTAAAAGAAACGTTTGATCATAAGTGGGGAAAAGTGAAAAAAAAACAACTAAATTTCTAGATTGCAATATCAAGCTGCAGTAATATTTCATTCAACGGTTTTGCATTAAGAGAATGCCTCTAGTGCTCTTGCAAAATAAACACAAATTAGAAATCTGTTGTCCCTATAAAATTAATGAAAAAAAAAAAGAACGAGGAACACAAAAAAAAAATGCAATTGACAAAAGAAAATTTTTCAGAGTATCAGTGCTTGTCCAAAATGAAGATGAGCAACCAAAATAGATGGAACATGTTGTGGATGTCGAACATAAATATCAAATTAGTGCTGAAAAAAGGCAAAATGCCATGCCGGATTTGCCTATCTCTTAACATGGTGCAACATAAATTTTCTTAATTTTTTTCTTTTCTGTTAATTCTGAACAAACTTCGCTGCTGGCTATATTTATCAGCAGAATATAATTAACTATAGAATGTGATTGATGAATATATTATTGGCCGTATGTCTTTGTGTGTACGTCGAAAATGGGACATATGCATGTTGTGTATGTTTCAGAATTCACACAGCCTTTGAAGCATCTGAATTTTACATTCTATATTCTATTTTCCAATTTTCTTTTTGTTCTTTTAACTTTAAATTCCATTTTAAGTCTTACATTTTTTGCGTTTTAATCTGTCAATTTTTGTTGTTAAAGTTTTGTATGTTTATAAGGTTTTTATTAAAATTTCTAAATTCCAATGTTTTTGTGTTTTCATTTTTATATCCTTCATTTTGCTTTTAATCTTATATGTTAAGGTTTTTATATATTTCAATGAGAATTTTAAGTCAATGATTTTTGTTTGTCACACAATTACTTTTTGTTTGCTTTGAAGTTTTTTGTTTTTGTTGTTAACTTCTTTGAAGCTCAGTATATTGTCGAGAGAGTTGTTTGCTTTTATTGCTGTGAAATTGTGATTGCTGTGTCGAACCCACCTTGCCATATGCCTGTATAGGTGGGATGGGCCAAACTTATTGATGTATTTATCAGCAGGTAAAGAAGTGTCCCTAAGAATTTTTTGAATTTTATTTTGATTGGCATTTATTTTTTATTTTTGAATTTTTTGTCCAATTTTGTCAGAATGTCTCAAATGCAAAGGCCACAACAGGCAAATTGCCCAACAAGGTGGCTGAAAAAAAAAAGATGGCCATAAAAAATATGGATGTCAACTATAACTAAAATACACCAACTCAATATAAGAGCATATATCAGAAAAACTAATAATATACAGTAGACTCTTGGTAACTCGACATGTGGATAACTCGACATCTATTATTCCCTTGGTTGACCTAATACTAATTTCAATGAAGGGGGAAACTCTCTAACTCGACACATGTTTGGCTTAACTCTGATTAAGTCGACTACGACTTTTGTCCCTTTACTACGATTGGTTTTTACAATTGCGCGTGTTTTACCATTCTAAGAATTTTTTGACGTTGTCCGTGGGTACTTCAATAATCCTTTGTTTCTTTGTTCTATATGACGGGTTCCTTTTTTGTGCTTTGCGTGGGGGGGGGGGGCGTGTATGTGAAGAATGAATGTTTGAAGCCTCTTGGCTGGCCTATTATTTTAGTGGTGTTTCCAGGACAGGTCTTTCATTCTTTTCATGGTCAAAAGAAGTGTGGATGACCTCTAAAGTGTGGTGTGATCCCTATTGGATGTTGAAATTGTCAACATCCAATAGGGGTAAAAATCGTATCTGTTGTAAGTTTTGATATTGTCTGCTGCGGGAAATGCTTTTGGCGGAACTCAGTTTTATGATTTCTTGGAAAAGTAGTAAAAGAAAAAGAGCTAAAGCCTGGTTAGATGCTGAATATGCCATTTGGTTTTCATTGTGAGTATCGACAGCTGTGAATGCAATGGCTCCATGTGAACTTCATACTTTAACTTTAAAATCAAAAGTTGAAATTTTTGAAAAACTAGAATCAGGAAAACTCAGAGTGAACTCACAGAAGAATATGGAGTTGCACAGAACCCATTTCAACATTTGCTAAAAATGAGGGAAATTTTTTTCAACATTTGAATCTTCTTATGAGCCAAGCAGAAAACTAAGAAGAAATCAGAATTCAACAATGTAGAGGAAGCAACTCTGTTGTGGTTCAAATCCCCCAATCTCACTCAATCCCATTATCAGGACCAATAATTCAAAGAAAGCAAAAGATTTCGCAAAAAGTCTCAATCAAGGAAATTAGGAATTATCCTAAGTATGAAAACTTTTTACAGAAAATTAGACAAAAAATTTGTGGATGTTAGAATGTACGCAAAAATTTGTTTTAGATGCAGTTGAAATGATTGATTCTGCATGGAACTCAGGCACGAGTGCCACAATTTGGAACTGCTTCGATCATGTTGGTTTTTGTTCTGAGTCTTTAAAGAATGATTATTTCTCCAAAGAAAATTAATTAATTAAAGTAAAAAGATTATTTCTCCTGAAGATTCCTCCCAGATTAAGTGTGAAAAAGCATAAATAGCACTATGGGTGATTGTATCGATGATAAATTTATGAGTATTGACTCTGATCTTGTAACTTCAGGACTTTTAGCAGACGAAGATATTCTAGAATCAATCACCCTGCTTCATGTTTCGAAGGAATAGAATCTCTGAAAGTTCAGATGAAGAAGTATCTACACCATCTCTCCATGATGCACTAAATCTCTAGATGTGATATGTCACTTCTTACACAGTCAGGAAAAAGTCGAACAATTGTGGTATAAACTGAATAGTGTAAAAAAATGTTTGTTTTCTCTTTGGAAAGAAAAACAAGCAAATGTATTTGATTATTTTTCATGAGATAAATTTTTTTATACGTTTTGATTCTATTTTGAAACAACCCCGAATTAAAATCAATGAGAATTAGCATTTTATTTAATACAATTGTTAGAATGTATATAATTACGTACACAAAAACGATCATACAAAGATTTATAGTGAAACCCCGCTAACTTGACATCCGCTTAAGTCGACATGTTTGTCGATACTTTTGGGGTGTTGAGTTACCGAGTCTACTGTATAATACACCGCCCATAAAATTTTATGCCCGTACATTTCATTGTATGTGTTATATTCTTCATTTCAGAAACTATATTATTATAAAAATCAATTAATGAATCAATAATTGAAATAAATCTGAAAGAAGGAAAACTCACCTGGAATCAAAGCACTTGAAAAGCCAGTGTAATGGCCAATCCCCAACACATCTTCATAATTACAAAACTGCAGATCGCCAATGGTTGAGGGCACCGTATGCCTCATGTATGGAACATCAACGGTTTTTGTGCAACAGTCTTTATACACCTGAAAATGCACGAATTGGAAAAGGAAATGAATTTTTGATACAACTCACCAGTAAAATTATACTGAAAAAGCAGCAAGTATGTCAAACCTGCCACCCAAATGTAACCCAGGACAGACTGAAGCTGAGTTTAGTCGGTTGAAGTCTCTGTTGCAAGAGAAAGCATTGGCCTGTTAAATTAGAAAAAGTACAAATTTGGGTTTTTTCGAGGCCCTTCCGAAGTTGAGGCCCGGGAATATGCCCGTCATTAAATCCACCTCTGAGGGCAGATATTAAACACCATACAAGAAGTGCTTTCCAACAAAAATAAATACAAATTTTCTAATATTTTAATACTGTTTCAGGTTGGTTTCTAGTGTCTTCTGCCACCAAATAAAGGAAAGGGGAATTTATTGCTAAGATTCCCTCCCCTGAAAATGGTAAATTTGGCTTCAAAGTCTTGCTCTATTTGCTATCTTTAACATTTCAAGTAAAGCTAAAAATTTATTTTCTATCCAATGTGGGCATAAACCTTTTTTTCTGCCAACGTAGGATAGAAAATCTAAATCAAGGGTGAACAACCTCAGGCCCGCGGGCCAAATGCAGCTCGCCAAAGGTTTTTATCTGACCCGAAAAAGTTATTCCATAGAAAAGTATCATTGTACACATTTGTATGTTATTTATTTTTAAATGACAAATACCTAGCTGCCAAAAAGTTGTCAAGGCAAGTATAGTTGCCAATCACAGATGAAAAAATTGTCAAAAGCAATTAAGTTACCTATTACAGCAAAAAATTGTCGAATTCAGGTGAAGTTGCCATTTGCAGCTGAAAAATTGGCAAAGGCAAGTAACATTGCCATTTATAGCCAAAAAATTGTCAGAGGCAACTGAAATAGCTAATCATAGCTAAAATGCTGAAAATTGCCAATCACAGAAAATGGTGGATTATGCAAAATTAAGATAAATAATTAATATCATAATTGCCATAATGTAATTGAAAAGTCATAAAAATCATTTGAATTCACCTGAGCCTCTTTGAAAATAGGGGGGGGGGGAATGGGAAATTTCATTTAAAAAAAGTTGGGAACAACCAAAATCATGGGCACATCTCATAAAATACAGGTTATATGGCTTTATTCCAGTTTCTGGTCCTGAAATGGCAGAAATATTGTATATCTGGCGATATTTCTGCAGTATTCTTTAAAAGGATTTTGTTCCCCTAATCTAAATGGCTGAACATTCTTACTCTACAGCAGCCGTTCTCAACCTGTTTTGACTCGCGGAGCCCTTACAAGTAAAAATACACTATTGCGGAGCCCCGTAGGTCAATTTTTTTAATTATTCATCAAAGTTAGTGATTTATTTTCATTATTTAAAAACATGTATAATCGTTATTTTAAATTTTACTGCTATTTTTTATTTTCCTCAAACTTCCGTGGAGCCCCTGGAGAGCGCACAAGGAGCACCAGTTGAGAACCGCTGCTCTACAGCAATTAGTTGCAACTATTCTAATATATCTCGCTCACTAAATATATAATAACCGATTCTTAATGGCACAACGATAATGTTAAATATATGCCAATATTGTATTGTGATGGTGACCAATGCTTGAATACTAGTTACTCCCAGTATGTTCTTTTTTAAAACACACGCACATAATGCCTGCATATAGTACCAAAATATGGACAGATTATACATTGATACAGCTAAAAATATTGAAATTTTAACTGTTCACAATTCATCTTCAAGAGTTCAAAGCTCTCAATATCCTCAAAACACTAGTAGTTTTTCATTCATAATTTCACTATGTGATTTTATTTTATTACTATGTGATTCACAGTGTATATAGTTTCTCTCTCAACACTAGAAGTACTGACTTTTTGCCTTACAGTTTGGCCCATTTTCAACAAAGTTGGAAAAATAAAGAAACTTTACTTTGTGTGCAAAGTTTGTTACATCTGTACTAGCTTAAAAGATAATGTGCTTGAGTAAAATAAAACACAATTCAAATGAGTGATACACAATTTTCAATAATCCGAGTGAAGATAAAACTAGTCAAAAGAGGTCAGAGTTTTAATTAAATTGGTCAAAATTGACTGGTCATAGCCCTTCTAGGTGAAACAAATATATTCATTAATTATTTTTAAACTGATGAAAAGTGGACAGCATAAGCTTTGGGTGTGTTTAGGAAAAGTTCTAAAATTTATGGAATCTGGCAATTCAATGAAAATGGAGTGAGAAGATGGAAAATGGTCAAAATGACAGGCCTGGTCTTTCTAGTGTTAATGAAATCATTACCGTCACTATATGATGGGGTTAAAGTATGAGTAGTGCAAGTCAAATTTTCACAATTCTAACTAAAGTCCAAAGACTTAACCTAGAAGTACTAAAATATTAGGGGGAAAAAATTAAATAAGTCTCAGCTTCTCTCAATAATTTGCCCCCAGATTGTGAAATCAAAAAATTTTTAACATGGGGCTCCATGAAATCAATTCCAGTAAAACCTTTTTCTCAAAATGACAATTAATTGACTTACACTCCTCTGACTTATAACCTCACCCCCATATATAGAATATATCAGAAAATAAACTTTCAATGCAATATGATTCAAACATTGATGACGAGAAGTAAAAGAAAAATCTAACAAATTCTAGATAACACGCATTGAAATAAATTATCAATACAAGTATACGTCGTGTTTTCACCTCAACAACATTGTTCTTTCCAATTGCCAGTAAGCCACTCTGGCTGAAATTCAAAAATCCTATGGAACCTTTCAAGAGGTAGGATTGTAAACTCTTATAAGTCCTCACATCCCAAATTTTCAGCTTTCCATCAACGCTTGAAGTTGCCACATACCTGCAAAACAAGTTTTATTACATGAAGACATCAAACAAAAACTGATAACAGTCTGTATGAGAATAATTGCCCTCATCATCAGTAAATCAATATTTTCAATTGTACATTCCTTCATCAAAACACCCAATAATAAAAATAATGCATAAAAATTGTCAAATTATGTAATTCTAAATTTCATCACTATTTTTCAATCTTTGAATATTTTTACAACAACGATTATTTTTGCTCCATGGAAATTACTGGGAATTTGTATGGAATTTTATTGCATGCATTTGCACATTTCCCAGACTGACAAAAAATGAAGCACAACTTCAAATAAAAATTAATTTTTCAAGGAAATATTAGATTATCCCCTTCTGCGAGATTCTTTCATCCAAGAAAAAAAAATCACCAAATTAAATAAATATAAAATAAATTAGCCCATTTAAAATAAATAAAACCCATTACAAAGAACTTCAAGAACTAAAAACTTTTTTGGCTTTATCCAGAAGCTTGTTATTAGTCAGGTTCACTACAGAGGGGTCTGGCATATTCAATCATTTTTATGGCGCCTATTACTATCTGCAAAGGTATAAAGATAAATATCACAGTTAGTACAAACAGCTGCTGTGGCGGTCAAGTGATCATAGTGACGGACTCGCTTTGCGAGGACTCTCCGTCGCCACAATGGTGGTCGGCTGAAGTTGGTTTTCTGTGGTTCCCAACTTCAAGCAACAGATGCAGGCCTATGATAAGTCTTGCCACAGACAGCAACAGGCCTGCAAACAGTACAAGTACTCAGTCACTACGCTTCACTCACTTCACTTCTGAAATACAGATGAAATTCAGATACAACATTAGATATGCACTCAGACTGTTAGGTGCACACACTTACACTTCCAACACAATTTACTCTATAGTAAATTGCCCATGGTGATAGACCTGAGTGAGTTGTGCTTTGTTAGAAAAAAGAAAAAAAAAAAGTTAGTACAAAAACAAAGTTAAAATAATTAGGGGGGGGGGGGGGAGGGAAATAAAAATCCTTTTCCTGATAACAGAGTCATGCCTAACACCCCCCCCCCCCCCAGCAAACCAAAAAAAGTTAATGCTATTTTGATCAATTTCTGTGTTAATTTAAATGTTTTTGATGGTTTGTAACTCAAAATTTCTCTGAAAGAAATCCCCCCCCCCCACACACACACAGAGTTTTGCATAAGTCCCTGCCTGATATTATGGATTTTGGAAAAGATGACATTGAAAATAGTAATTTACCATGCAAGAAAAAAAACACCACCATAATTTTCTACCTTTAGCTGCAAATCACGAATAATAACATCTTTTAATACGGTGAAACCTGTCAAAGAGTGTCCATATTGCACTGCTTCCCACTTTATCGCAGAGAATGAGTGGGGGGAAAGAAAGTAGTAAAAACTAATTGGATCATTCATAGTGCACTTGCTTTAACTGACTCAATTATTGAGTGGTGATCATTATTGAGCTCACCATAATTCTCATGATGAGCTTTGAGATGAGGTAACAAAGTATGGTAGGGCGAAGCTTATTCATTTCATGGGTGTTAATCATTATTTCATGTCTAATAACAAAATACATACTGGATCCTCACATGACAGCTTCATGATGCCAACTGATCATGGAGAGGAATGCTCCCACAATCAGTGCTCTATAACCACCACCAGCGGATCTTGCAGATCACCTCGCTGTTTGTAACTGTTGGGGTTTAAGCGGTTCAGCAGTACACTATGGATGTATCCTAAGATGGACACTGTATGAGACAGAAACCTGTTTTGAGTGAAATCAAAAATAGCCCCATAGTTAATTAATGCTTTGATGTGAACCTTTATATAAAACCGAAAATTATTTTGTTCCCTTCAGTTTTATTTTATACAGGTTTCACTGCGCAGTGAGATCCTAGAACATAGTATATGAGTAAAATTTGCAATTATACACCATACATTCAAGTTTGAAAGATATATATTACTCACAGGCCTCTATGATCGACAGCAATTGATCTTATTGGATGAGGATGACATAGCATTTGGATTATTGGCTCTTTTACATTTGGTGACCACATACGCACAGATCCTTATGGGAGAAAAAAATATGGAAAAGCACAATAAGCTAACACTTCTTTTATACTGAATGAAACATGTGAAATAATAACATATAAATATAAATACAGATTAGAAGAAAACTGTAAACTGTAATTCAATCAATTTAAATAATGTCATAAAATAAGTGGAACACAATATATTCATACATTTTCTTTCCACAGTAATACATCATTCTATCATAACTTCCAGTATTTCAAATCATCGATCAGCACAATTAAAAGATAGCCTATCAATTATTTTATTATTGAAATATGATGGTACTGGAACCACTACTTCAAGATGTACTGAACCCCCCCAAACCAAAGCACAGTGATACTACCCCCCCCCCCCTCCCATATCATAAATATATTTACACAATCTTCTCCCCCATTTCCATTTGACATACACCTAATTCTCTCTGAAACATTATTTTCATCCAAACGCACGATACAATCTGTGACAATATAAATGGATAAAACTAATTAGATTTGACTCAATATGGGGATAATATGTTGCAAATTACAAGCAAAGTAAACTGCTTACCAAGTTCTAGAGCTGGCAAGTTTTTGCCAATGTTTGTGCTTTGCAAGTTTGTGCTGGAAAAAAAAAACTGCGAAAAAAATGTCACGGCAAAAATTAACTTTTCCTCCATTTATGCATGTGAGACAGTATTGTGCATTTGATTATTCTTTTAAATGCAAATAAGACAGTTTTTGAACAAAAACTTTAGTATAAGAACTAATAAATTTTTGAATTGGTGAATTTTCACCATCGCTGGAAAAAACTGCAGTAAAAATGTACTGGCAATAATATGTATTTGTCGAGCATCAAAAAATGGATACTTCCCACACTTATTTATATCTAGTATCATTTCAGAAAAAATTGAATGCAAAGAAATTGCTTGAAACACACGGACTCTGGTTTAAGAATTATATTAACATGATATATATGGGTATTAATTTTATTAGTTAAAAGAATGAGCATAAATTATTTTACAAAAGGGTTTAAAACATTGAATACCCCTGCATTTCACACAATTGCATTTCCAATGAAAGTAGCAAATTTTGTCCAAAAAGTAAACCAATTCTTTCTAAACTAAACACAGCACCATAATACTCAAAAGTTACACAAAAGGGTGGGACAACCGTGTAGGTCGAGGTATAGTTTTCAATAGAAATACATATAGATATTAGTTAATTGTCACCAAATTATAGAAAGAACACGTTTTTTTCTTTCTTACTATGACTATAATGCTATGGTATTCTTCTATGGGGCTTCATAAATCTAACTTGCATCGTGAATGCAATCCAGTCTGGTAAAAAAGACATGAAATCTGTGTTTGCACTCTGAAATCTGTGCAAATGAGAAAATGCTTTGAATGTTTTGACAACATCTCAATCAATCAAAAAGAATGGACTGCTCATGTTTGGAGAAAAGGAAACAAATTTCAGCCATGATTTGAAGTTAATTGAAAGTTATAGACCCAGTGCATTGTCATCCAAGAGCAATATATTAAACAAATTATTTTTTAAACTTAGTGTTGGACTCCAGGTATAAAATTCTGACTTTCTCTGTGAAAATAGATATCAAACAAGCCTTGAGGATTCCATTCTAAAATACCAGCAAAGTTTTCATCTTTACATACTGTAACCTCCAAAAAGAACTGGTATATATAATTCAGGGTTTGGTTTTTGACGTCAAAACCTAAATGAATAATTTTAGATAAAGTTTTGAACACATTAGGTATGTAACATGTTGAAGAACTTACCTTTTTGCATATTAAAATGTTTTATTTTAAACATTAATCTATAACAATAATTAAAACAAAATATTAATTATATCTTGCAATTTTGAATTTTTTGACACAAAAAAAAAAGTCTAGAACAGATATTTTATGTTCCATTTTATCTAAACTACTGATTACCCATGTTCAATTTACTTAGCAAAATAAAGGTGTTTATTTAAAATATGTGTGATAGGGCATCAGGTTAAGTTTTTTGACTTCAGAAACCAACTCAATATTTAAATATTCAAAAACTTATTGTCAATGTTGTGAAATAGCTTTTTTCAACCGGCTATGTTAAATAACAAAGCAATTACTTTTACGTAGATTGAAGCGTTTTATATTTTGAATTATAATTACTGAGAGAGAATGTCTATTTTGATATTTTAAATTTTCTGATCTGCTTAAAATTTTATTCCATATAAAAATTGTATGGCAGCATCTGTTAATATACTAATTAAGCTAATTTATTCTCATGCTCACCTAAAAATTTATTAGCTAAGGTTGTACAAATCCAGGGAGTTTTAAAGAGTATTTTCAATCAAAGCAGAGGTGGCAGGACTTGATACTCAAAGCATTGATTTGCACGTTTAGATACAGCTTCAATTGGAAAACAATTGCATTATATAAATGCTAGTACATATACCATATCATAGAAATTGTGGAACATCAAGAATCATCTTGAATTGAAGAATATCAAACAGTTTTTCCTGCAACTTTTATGCTGTGCTTTATTCAAATTGTATATTTTATAAGAAAACAATATATATATTATTTTATAAGAAAACAATATATATATTGCATAAAATAATTCTGCAGAGAATAGAAAATTATTTTACAATCATATTAAGTATTTAGTCTTTGTATAGCATAGTCATATTAAACAATACATGCAATTAGTGTATGTATTTCCAATGGGAATTTTTATATTAGAAGCAATATATACTTGAGATTTTTGACATGACAGTTTAAACTACGGTTTAAACCATTAAAAACCTGCCAATCCTGATATAATTTCATTAAATATATTCCCCGATGGAATAAAACATATTTTTTTCTTGATTATCACTTAATGGCTACTATCTCTGCAATAATCTAGTGATTATGCTTGAATTTCAGAAATGTGCATTTTTCACAGAAAATCTTGTAATTCTGAAATCGCGTAACTCAGGGTAGTGTAAGTTGATGTGAAACCTCACCACAACGATGCTCAATATAGCAATAAACCCCTATACAATATTTTTTTCTTGGCTACAGATTATAATTATATCAAGATTTTATTGTATCAGGGTTGGCAAGTTTTTGCTATAGGTAGAAATAACCATGGTAAAAACTGGCCTGGCAAAAATATATTCTTTCCCCCCCACCTATCTTTGCATGTGATGTATTGTTATACATTTATTTTTCCATTTATTATGCAAATAACAGTTTAGAATTTGAATTTAACTATCAATCTTTATGGTTAGTAAGTTTTTGCGACAGCTGAAGACTAGAGTAAAAAAGTCCTATTTCAAAAATATATTTTGGCCAAGCATAAAAGCAAATCGATACTTCCTGCATTTATTTGTCTAGTATCATTTACATAAAAAAATTGTATATTGTTATAACAACCCTTCATCTGTAGGAAAACATCACTGACATTTCCTAAGGTCATTTTAATAAATGGTCGTTATAACGTGTAGTCATTATAACAAGCATCTCAACTGTGTGTGTATATTTCTATTTATTTATTTATAAATTATATTTTCCACATGATTATTTCAGAATGCAACAGTAAAAAGCTGATTGTTATAATACACAAATACTGTATATGTTTTATACAGGTTTCACTGTATAATATACTGTATATTAATACAGTACTTACCATTCGGATGGCCAGTTAAAAGGATTGCATTATACGGATTCTGACAGAGAACATTCAGTCTTCCTGCGCCGGTATATGTTTCTGTGACCATTTTCCCAACAGAAATATCCAACCAACTAAGAAAACCTTTCTCACTCTTAAATAAAAAATAGAGAGCATAAAACTTGATATATGAAGTTGACATAGTACACAAATGACAGTGTGACATAATAAAAATATTATGTTTTGTTAGAATATCTATCTGATGCTTATGCAGTGGGATCCTGATAACTCAACACCACAAAGAGATCGAAAAACATGCGAACTTAAGAGGATGGCAAGTTAATAAGATTTTTTTTTCATTTCACTCCTTTAACATTTTTTTAGAAAGAGTTCATGAATGCATACGTGCCTGTATATTGCTGAACAATGCTACATTACATCATTTACCAATTCATAAAATTTCTATGAAGAGTTTTTGTATTGAGAATAATTCCAAACCAGGTGGAAAAATCATATTTTGATTGTCCGAAGACGTCATTTGTGAATGAGCGATGAAATTTTCCAAAACAATTTTCCTCCTCTCACTTATCTCATTCTGATCTTTCTCAGCTATTTCTCGCTCAAACATTTCAGAAGTCGTTCACATCCAGTGTGATATGAAAATAAAATTTTTAAGTCACTCTTCAAAATTATAAGGGTTTTTCTTATCAGTGAGAAACAACTCTAATCAAAAAATTACTTGAAATTTAGGAGGATTAATTGAGTATTTATAGTCCACAACGAAATTTGGAGAAGTAAAATTGAATTTTAATGCATAAATCATGCATCTAGATGTGTATTGGCAAATACTGTTGACATCTGTCTGTGGTTTTTGACATGCATAGTCCCCTGGCTAACTTTCCAGGTTCCTAACACAAGAATTACAGGAAGTAACCCTACCCAAAAGGTGTGGGGGAGAATCTAAGACACATATCAATAGATAAATAAATGGCAGAAACAATGAAACAAAATTTTTGAAACATGTGAGTAAAATATTCTGAACTAATCAACAGGCAATTTCTGAAAATCAGTAGTGATGATGCAAGTATGCGAATCATAGTTGACTTAAGCAGGATGTGGTAATAGTGCGTCAAGAGGTTTTTCCATTGACTTTAGTATTGCGTCAACTATGGAAATAATAAATATTGAGTTTTCAAGGTTGCACTGTATTCACTTTACCTTCTTGCCTGGATGGATCTTGCCTTTGAAAAATAAATATTTAACTAGCTAACTCATATGTAATATAAACTTTAGCATGTTTACAATGAGCATGACTTGAATTTAGTGCACTATTTTGCAAATTCAAAGCTGGTTTGAACCTGATATCTTAAGGGGAAAACCACCAGAAAATAATTTCAGCAAAGCTAACAGGAATAACTTTAACTATAAGCTTTAGAAAGGTAAAAATCAAAGAAAAATTGACAGGAAAACTAAACTACTAACCGAGCATGCCAGTAGAAAATGATATGGTAAGAATTCCATATTCAAGACTCGAAACAGTTTCTTCACACAATGAAGCTCAATTCCTTCAGTGTCATAAACATAAACCCAGTCTTTCTGAGCAACTGCATACATGGTTGGCACATGAAGCCAACACACATCATGAACAGATTCCATCACATTTGTCTCGCATAAGAGTTTTTTCGTCACCCAATCCATGGCAGCAATATGGCCACGGCGACCTCCTAGAAGCAAATGCCTGCCATCTCTTGAGTAATTCATCCTGTATGGTCCAAAGTCTTTCAGTGACAAGGAGAAACACTGAAAAGAAGAAAAAGTTAAATATAACTATAGACACAATGTAAAATTTTGCTCCATTTTTATGATGAACCAGTTTCTTTAGAATGTTGAAATTTCTTCACTTTTCTTAAAAACATTGATACATTGTTCTGTCCAACTATACAATTAGTTGTTTTATTAATATTTTATGCTCACCAAATAAGGGCCATGACCAGAAATGTTGACCAAGGTACTAAAACCCATGACCCTCCGAGCTTTTTTGCCATTCCTGCCGACCATTTTGGGAAAATAGCTATTTATAGATACAGGGTAGGCAAAAAGTCTGTAGAAACTTTAAGAACTCATAAAAACTGGAAAAATAACCAAAATAAAAAACGGTCTGCAGGGTTAGCATTGCTAGGTCACGGGAATTTTTTTAAGACATGGGAAAAACAAAAACAGCCGATAGGTGGCACTGATATGAGCAACTTCTGTGGAAATATGCAAATAAGACAGTTATAAGAACTTGTGCTCCTAATCCACAATCTGTTCACCATTGAAAATCGTGTATGTGAACAAGGATGCTGAGTGCGAAGGATAAAGCTTTGTTGGATTTGTAACTTGCCTGCAATGTGTTATTCCCTGTGGTGGTGGTTATGTGGAACACATACTACTGTAATAAATGATTTGGAGGCATTCTCAGGGGGGGGGGGGAAGTGACGAAGTCCATTTCGGAGCAGCAAAATTCAGGATTCTGAGCAGTTTTGGAGCAGCAAATTCAGGATTTGGAGCAGTTTTGGAGCAGCAAATTTGGGATTTGGAGCAATTTTGGAGCAGCAAAATATGGGATTTGGAGCAGATATTTATAAATTGGAGCAGTGAAATTAACAAGAATATTTTCATTAACCCTCAACCCTTTTCAAAATAAAACTGCACTGTCTTTTGTTATCAAATATCTTTTCGTCAGCTTGATTTTTGTTTTTGGTGTTTTAGGCTTTTGACACCTTGTTTGAAAGAGCGGCTATCATAAAATTTTTTGCACCCGTCTATTTAAGATGATTTTTGCTCACTGAGGGCACTATTTGCTGTCTGGAACAGCAGCACTTCAAATGAGCTAAAAAAATTTTATAAGCTTTTAATTTTTTTATACTTGGAAAGAAATTGTTGCAAAGTGGGAGAGAATTTCGGAAGAATCAACTCGATGTTTGGCAATTCAGCACTCATTATCTGGCGAGATTGGCAATCTGACACTCGTTATTTGGCAATATTGATGATTTAACGCTCGTTATTCTGCAACATTGGCGATTTAACGCTCGTTATTCGGCAACATTGGCGATATTCTGCAAAGTTTATAAACTAACATTCGTAATTCGGCGGACATGCACTTTTTACTCCAGGAATGAAAATTTTTTTCACGAAACATCGGGATTTAGCACAATGACAATCGACTACAGTAATTTCTGCTGCTTCCAGTGACGACTTTTTTTTTAAACGGAAACACTCGAATTTGCACTTTAAAGCTGAAAGGCATTGCAAACCATATTCAGTTCCACGATCACAGACAATATCGGGGTTTCGCGATGGAAAGCCCGATCAGGGGCCGATAGTTTAAGTATAGTGAAATAAAACATGCTCTTCTCGTAAAGAAACGTTTCGTGGCTAGCAGGAACAAAAAATTTTTGGGGTCCTTTCCGAAATTCCGGGCATACTGAAGCAAAATTCGCTATTTGGCGCAGAAAAATGCAAAAATACGCTATTGGAGCAGGATGGCACAAGATATTTGTTTTGGCGCAGAGTTCCCACCCCTGCATTCTGTTCGTTATTTGTGTATCTTTTCTTTGACTTGTGTACGTCAGCACCACCACCTATTGGCTGTTTTTTGAAAAGAAAAAATTTTCCTTTCGTAAAAAAATTCCAGTGACCCAGCGATGATAACCCTGCAAACCATTTTATTTTGGTTATTTTTGGTTTTTATGAATTTTTAAGTTTCTGCGGACTTTTTGCTCACCCTGTAGAAAAACAATTAAATTACAAAAAAAAAAAATCATTACAGAGCGCTGGCCACTGAAATCTAGACTGCTGTACTTAAAACAATGGAACACTTTTCAAATTCAATTACAGTCGAATCCAGTTATAACGAACACCAAGAGACCGGAGGAATCACTTCGTTAAAACGAAATTTTGTTATAAAGGAATTCTAGGTTATCTAGGATTGTTCCTATGTAAACTTATTTGGGGGATTAAAAAGTGTTCGTTAAAACAAGATTTTCGCCATAACAGTATTTGTTAAAACAGGATTCGACTGTATAATGCTGTGCATTTGGTACATTGAAAGGGAAGTCGTAACAAATTTGGGGGACCCAGAACTAGAATACTTTTTGGGACCTATGATTTCATCAAGAGGAAAAATTTGACATCCAAAAGGTTAGGTATACATAATTACAGAAATGCTGAAAAGCACCTCAATGAAAAAAATATTTTTAGAATTATTGAAAAAAAAATTTATAATTGATGAAAATTTATGAGGAAAATAATTGATTGCAGAGCTACCAAAAGTAATAATTGCAGAACTACTGATAGAAATAATAACAGAACTATTGAGATTAATCTCAGAATTGTTAAAAGTAATACTACTTCCTTCAAAAAATTAAGAATTAATGAAAGATATAATTGTATAACAATAAAAATTGAAAATAGTAAAAAAAATTCAGAATTGTTAGCACAAATTTTGGAATTAGTGAAAATTTAATTACAAAATTATGTGGAAAAAATCCAGAATAAATAAAATAAATTCTAAAACAAAATCGGAATTGGTGAAAGAAATTATTTCAAAATAAATAAGAATTCAAATCTAATGAAAGAAATAATTTCAGAGTAAATAGAAATGTTCAATAATTTGAAAAGCACTGTCTAATAAGGGGAATAACACACGGTAGGAATTAATGGTCTGTGAGCTACATGGAAAATTTTTATTTGGCCCGCCATGTCTGAAAGGTTGAAAACCCCTGTTGGAGACATTTCCACTGCAGGAAAAGTGACTATTTTGTTAAATCCTACCATGAAATTTTCTCCACTTTTGTACACTAATACAGATGCATTCATTCACTATGGTGAATTGAAAGCATCCTCCCTAACAAACTAAATATTCAAACTTGGCCAAAAATGTGATAATTCAACTTACTGAACCTTATCTGAAAAAAGCCTGTAGAAATGTGATCCCTTGATGATTATTTTACTTCACTAATACTTGCAGAGAAACTAAAGCAAAAAATAAACTATAATGGTTTGGTGGGGGGGGGGGGGGAAGAGAATTTTGAAAAGAAATTTCAAGTGAAATTCCACGATCAAGAGCCTTTTTTATATAAAATACTAAAACATGAAGATGTTATTGCATTGCACGTTTACCATTGGAAAAAAAAAATGTTTTTCTGCAATGTTCAAAGCATTTGAATTTTGAAATATATTATTAAGGTGAGGAAAAAAAAACCTCTGTGAAAATTGTGAATTTTACAATGGAAAAAGTATGGTGTTGATATCGTTGATCAGATGGTTCAAAAGTACTGTGTGAGAGCTTTACTATTAACTCCAGAGCATGTTTTCTCTAAAATCCAACTCAGCCTCAATAAATTTTTGGCTGATTTGTAAAAAACAGAACCTGAATGATATTTTCAGGTGTAGTGTTAATGAAATAACCTAATAACTCAGAGGACATTATTTATCTATTTGTCAGATATAAAATTTGGCTGTGTTGATATCACAACAACAACAACATCAAGTGAAACTGTTTCAAGAAAATGGCAGCAATGACAGATTTCTGTACACAATATCAAAGCAGGCGAAACATTTCTAATGCATAAGACATGTGTGCAAAAAACAATCTCTAATGTAAGAAAGATATTGAAAAAGTAAAAAGTATGACATGTGAATGCAACTGCAGTGAATGTCAAGTATTATTATAAAACATTTATCACTACATTATTTACATGTAATAAAACTAACACCTAGTGTAAAACTATTGTCTTGTCACTTAAGTGATCAGTAAAGTGCAGCAAAAGTTTAGGCACAATATATGCTTCGATAAAATTAAAAAATGGCGGATTGATTATTGTTAATAATTTTACGGAAGATGCAGAGAAATCATATATACTAGAACATATATAGTAAAGGTTTTATAAAACCTAAAACTTGAAGGGAAAAAGTCAAATTGTCTGTGCCTCGAAAATATAAGCACAGAATCAGATTTATGCAAATTTCAATATGCCACATAGATTTATGTCACAATGGAGCATTTCTCATTATTGCTATATGAACCTTGATTATTTTCGTGAGTCAAGCACTATGCCAAAATCCTCTCAGTTCTCACATAAGTAAATATTTGGGATGCAGGTACTGAAGCCACAAGGTAAATCTGTTTTTCAAATTTCTATTGAATTACATCCATTTAAATGAGGCATCTATAGAGTACCAGCATGTGGTGAGCATTATAGACCAAAATGTATACCTGGGATACCAGAGTGAACAGTTTACGTGACGACAAAAAAACATTGACTTGTTTTGCAATAAAATCACTATTCTAATGAAATAAAACATAGAATTGAATATATTAAAAGAAATTGTTCTAAGACAATCTAACAAAGTCTGCTACTTTCAAAAAAACAAAATGATTCATGCACCCTGATTGAAACATCACCACACGCAAGTACAATCAAACTGAACTCGAAACTGTGTGTTGTATTGAGATGAATGGCTGTGCATACTCTTCTGTGATGAAAAGTAAAATTAAGATGGCCCAGATGGTTATTCTTATTATAGGCATGATCTAAGAAAGAGTCCAAGAATTTCATTCAGTACACAGCAAGGTGGAAGTTTGGTATTGGTATGGGGAGCATTATTTGGTTATATTGGACAAACCTTATTGGTATTCTTAAATGGTAGTCAAAATTCAAAAATGTACCAAGAAACATTTGCAATCCATTTATCACCATTCAAAGAAATATTAGGTGGTTCAAGCTGGATTTCTCAGTACGATTATGCTTCCATACATACCTTATGTCACCAAAAAAGTGGTTCAGAACCAAAAATGCTGGAGTTCTAGAAAAGCCAACCCTCTGTCAAGACTTCAACCCCCATAGAAAACCTATGGTGTATCCTTACATGTGTCACTTATGGCAACAAAAACAATACTACTTGGTTTCAGAACTGAGAAATGTGATTGGGAAAACATGGCTTTTTTGATAATCGTCTAGAATTGCTACAAAACCTGGAACTCCCGATTGAAAATTGTATGTTCGATGTTATAAAAAGTAATGTCAATCGCATAAGTTACTAAAATGATAATCATGATTTCTAAAAAGAGTATTTAAGATTTGTACATAAACTTTCGTGGCATGCATTTTCATTGTTTTTACTATAATGTAGCAAGTATTAAAGATTCATGTTTTGCTTTTGTTATGTGTTATTCGTTTGTCGCAGGAATCCTCCACAAAATGTGTAAAGCCTCACAATTAGCATTAAATAACTAAAAACTCAAAATTAGTGTTATGCCTCAACGTTTTTGGCACACTGCATCTGTCCTTTTATGTAGAGCAAAAAGACAGTCCTTAGAATGTTAAAACATTAAATCAACAATTATGAAACATTCTTTAAGAGACAGATTGCAATAGTCTACCTTGGTAGCACTTGTTATGTCCACCGCAGCAACTATATCTTTCTGTGATATATTGTAAGTGTCTTCATATTCATCTGCTTCCAAGAAGCTAAGGCAAAACAAAAATATAAATAAATTAATTAAATAAACAGAATTTTATGATGAAAAAGCATAGGAAAAACACATAGGAACCCAAGGTGATACAATTCGTTATTTCAAAATCCTCCATCACAATAGAACATAATAGTATATCTTGAATAAACCACATCGTCGCTACTTGATTATTTGCCTCCCACATTATTTCAGGCAATTGAACAAAATACACTTGTATGTAGCACCCTGCTATATTACAGGAGTAAATCATGTTCATAGAGACCTGCAATACATTTTGGTCCTACAGTACTTCATTTCCGTCTGAAGATGAAACAATTTTTTCTCAAAGACGCAGGAATTACACGCTAAACCAGAGGTTCTCAAACCGTATGTCACAGTGCCCTAGGGTATGGCAAACCTTTGTTGAAGGTTTTTTGAAGAGATTCTTTGTTAAACTACTCTGGGGAAGTGAGGATAAGCATTGATTAAGGGCGTCCGAAGTGAAAAATGTTTGAGAACCCCTGCTACTTTAAACAAAGGATTAAGTTATAAAAATGCATTACCCGCTTTCCTCAGGAAGTATGAGCTCAGTCCTAGCTGCCTGTTCGACGGATTGCTTATATTTCTTATCCACTTTAGCAATTTCTTTTCTACGATCTTTGGTTTTGATGTCCTCCTGAAAAGAATAATTGATTAATCAAATATTTGTAACTGTGTTTTATAAAATTCATTTCATGTTTATGGAAGAATATTGATGATCATCAGAGCAATAGAGCGTAATGCTTACCCCCAAGATTTTGTCAGGACACACACAAAGCTAGCGAAATGATCAAAGTTAGTGCTACTGACTGAGCATATTGGGAAGGGAAAGTGCAGGTTCCAACTGAATTCCTTAAGTCAAATGAATACTGTGCATACTCTGGTTCCTTGGGAAATAATGAACAAACATGCCTGGCTTTTGCTGCTCCTTTTTTTTGTAATCATGCACAAATGTATAGAAATTACATTCAGAGGCGTCAACATGAAGAAAACATTGAAGGGGGCTGAAAGTTTCCCGTCATACCATATGTAGGAGGGGGAAGGATGCGTCACATTATAGCCCCATTCACATGAGAAATAGATAAAGGGGGTTTAAAACCTACTTCAAGAATTTTCACCAATGACTGTTCCCCATTTCTTTCCTTACGAAGGAAAAAGTCGCCAAGCAGGTGCAAGAACTCACAATGCTACCACAATATTTGCACATGTGAACAGGACTTGTATATGCAGTAATTATTGGGTGAGCTCAGCCACCGCCCCCCCCCCCCCACAAAACTTATTGGCAGGTGAAATTGCCTCAGCCTCCCAGATTCTGGCACCTATGATTAGAGCAGCAATCGCTGATAAATGAATATTTTTGTTTCTGATGCAGAAACTATGTTACAATTTGTTGTTTAGCATAATCACCCGTATAATAAAATACGGGTGGTATGTAGTTTAGATACGCTTTAGAAAATCGCCAAATGTGGAACCTTGGAAACATTTGTTTATTTTCTCTGTGCTTGCCTGCTCCAACTGGATTATACTGCTTCCTTTGTCAGCTAGGGCTTCAAACCTGCCTAGTGAAATAATATCAATACCAGAAGGGGGCTATAAAAAAAGTATTTTCTTTCTGATTTAATAAAATGTGGTTCAGGTGCATCAAGTTGACAATAATAATGGCTCGTAAAGCCAGCGCCCAGCGAGGGTGGGCCCTGCTATCACTTAATGTCACTTATTGACATTAGGGGGGCAGGGGGGTCGTTGCCCCTCCCCGGCTTTTGAAAATACGCTAAAAATGGTATATATATACACATACATTGAGTACATGTGCTTTGCCCCCCCCCCCCCCCAGAAAAAGTTGAAATGACTGCCCTGCTTATTGATTCACAAATATTGCAATATATTTGCATTGCGGTAAGCAGCAGCATTTCTTATTTTATTATTATTTATATTTGGGGATAAAGGGTCATGACAAATTAGAAGGAAAATCGCATCTATGGTTATAGCTGCAGCAATTCTACTACGTTCCCCTCGCATATTTCACGCACATTTTTCTGCACTATTGCATTGCTGAACATTGATCATTTCGCTTTGATCGTGCGGTGGTGTTACATAATCTGCTCACAGTCGTGTTTCAGCACCAATTTTTTTTTTTCATTATTGACAGTGTTAAATTGCTTCTGTTGGGCTGAGGTTTAGCAGCTTCAAATGCTGCTGAATTTATTTTTATGGTGAATTTTAATTTTGCATTTTCATGATTTTTTTTTTATTTGGTAGCACCCGTGTACCATTCGCAGAATTTTGTGTGGATTATTCCAATTTATAACATGAATCATCACACGTGTGTGCCAATGGGATTTTTTCTGATTTCTTGGATTATTGATGTGCCGTGGAGGGAAGAGGAAAAAATAACAGGCGAGCGGCAAGAAAAATACCTTTTTTATTTTCCTACGTTATGCCTCTGGTTTTGGTCTTCGCGTCAAGTTGGCACCAGTTAAGGGTAGTTAAACTTCATTTTCACCCAAAGTACTCATTCCAAAAAGTAATAACTCGACAACCACTCATAAAAACAAAAACAAAAATTATTAAAAAACCAGTAAAACGATTGATTCACATAAATATATATTACCTCGCACAATTCATCTCCTCTTTCATATTTTTTCACTCTCTTATGGGGCACTGGTGCAGGACCAGGGAAGAGTTCGTCTTCAACGGCACCGTCGTTATTGTTGTTGACACCCGGAGACTTTGCAACTTCTTTGGGTTTCTTGCCATGTTTGAATTTAGACCTCTTGTTATAACGATGCTCTGATTCTTCTTCCCTTTCCTTTGGGGCATTGAAATATCGTACCTATGATAGTAATGAAATATAAAACTGTATCATTAATAAGAACAAGAAATATAGACTTACCATATATACTCGTGTATAAGCTGATCCCCCATTTCAGGACCACCAAAATCTCAATAAATTGAAAACCCGTGTATAAGCCAACCCCAAAAAATCTGTGGATTTCAGATGAAAAAAAATCTTATATTTTCATGCAAAATGAATAGCTTACGGAAATTTACAATGGAAAACTATTCAAACTTTTTAATCCGTTTCTTCTGAGTCTCCAAGCTCATCGTAATCCATCAGATCATCATAGGGGGTGCGGTATTTTTGTTTTTATCTTCATCTGGGCTGTCTCATCGTCATTGTCACTTTCTAAGAGGATATCATCTTCAGTTCCGTCCATCGCATTGCTGATGCAACACTTTTTAAAGGATCGGATGATAATTTCAGTGGAAACAGAATTCCACTCCTCCTGTACCCATTGGCACACTAGGCCAATGTCAGGTTTCTTCAAGGCACCACTTTTTGTAGTTTCTTTATCATCGGAACTCATCCATTCGATCTACAAATTCCTCAAATAGTCTTTGAAAGACTTGTTGATGCTCGCATAAGGCTTTACAATCGACATTAGCCCACCTGGTATTTGAGTTGATTTATGATCAGAAGGAAGAAATGCAAATTATTATATAAATGTCGCTCAAAATCGCCTTGATTGTATTTTTAACTAATTACTAAAAATTGTTCTTCTGAGGGAATGTAGTCCGGGCTTAAGAAATTAGGCACCAGCCAGATTCATTAAGAGCCAAGCGTGAAAAATTCAAGGATAAACTGTCCAAGATAATGTTTAGGGTACTAAACTTTTTTGAATTTATCTGAAAAGCATGACTCTGTTACACTCTTGAGCGGCTGGAGCGGGCTGGGCAGCGGATGGCCAGGTGTCAGGCAGTTGAATGCATTCTGTGTGTTGTACACTTAGTATACAGTCGTTTTTGTTGCCCGGGGTATTTGGGGGGGACACACACTCATACTTCTGGCGCAACTCATTTGGTAGTAAATTTCCTATGGCAATAGACCGGAGTTGTGCTCGATTTGAATGAATGTTACACTCTTGGCAACTTCTTGTCATGCACTCTGATGTTTTTCCTTTCAAAGAGAAAAATCTTCAACACATCCCCGAAAAAATGGTTCCAACTTTTTTTTTGGTGATTTTGGCTACTATTGCTTAAGCGGGAGTTGCACCAAATTGTGATTTCTAATTTTGTGAAGGTTTTTGCCCCTTAGCAAAATAGAATTATTTATGTTCGCCAAACATCTTCAATATCTTGAAAATCAAGATGCCCAACGAAAAAAGAAATTCTGCTCTTTTTTCTCGGCGAGATAGAACATCATGAGGAGGAATTCACTAACCCATAACATTTGGGCTTTGAATTCTTATTCGGGCAAACATAACGGCAACCAAATTTCTTGGTCAACTGGTGTCAATAACTGAAGTGTTTTTTCTTAATGAATAGGAATGCTCTCATCCGTAAAAAAATTCAAGAATTCCCAAGCAAAGGATGTCTGATGGCGAACAGGGTTTCGGCCTAAATAAATTTCAATGATGACGAACAC
This sequence comes from Pholcus phalangioides, assembly GCF_987345545.1. Lineage (NCBI taxonomy): Eukaryota > Metazoa > Arthropoda > Arachnida > Araneae > Pholcidae > Pholcus > Pholcus phalangioides. The sequence continues at coordinate 5,589,910 of NW_028301606.1, forward strand.
GATAAAAAAGACTTAAGACACTGGTGATAACAAAAAATTAAAAGATAGATAAATATAGTATGTTAGCGCTAGAAAAACATTATTTGTGGGGAGGGGGGGGGGGCACCAATGAAAACTTTTGAAAGAGCTAACGCGCCAAAGTAATCAATATATTGACAAAATGTAATCGCTAAATTTGGCACAACCACCGGAACAGCTTTGGTATAAGTGACACCCCAAATTGGCAACTTTTTTCCGGCGATAAGTTGCCATCGTTGGCACACTCTGGTTCGGTGTTGCTCTGCTGGGTTGTCGCTTTTCTGAAAAATTCTGCCAGGCGACATTAGTTGTTGTAGCGCGTCTTTTCAAATAGTCGTACAGCCATTTTGTCGTTTGTGCTTGTTCCGAGTGTTTGGATTACATTTTCGTGGCTGGTCAGGTTGTATTGTTCCCTTTTTTTCCCCTTTATTTAAACAGTGCCCGTATTTAATTCATACCCTGATCGCTTTATTATTTAAACAATGCCCGGTTTTATTTAAACCCTGATTGATTTATTTTTATCCACAGTTTTATTTTTTAAACAATCCAGAGCTTATTTTTGTTTATACCATTTGTTTTCATTGTTTTTTACTGTTTTCTATGCTGGCGATTTTTTTTTTCTGGCGCACGTAGTGTCTGGCGGCTTTTTCTCGGACCGTCGGTCATATTTAGCGTAGGAAAAAAAGTCGCCAAAAATCGCCAACATGTCCCTTATACCAAAGCTGTTCCCAACCACGTTTATGGAATCGTAGCAGCGATTTTTTTTTTCTTTGGCAAGAAAAATGTTCAAAAAGCATGCCTTCGTTTCACTCTTAGCGACTTCTCGCCATCATTTCGGGCGTTTTACTAGCCAAAGGAAAAGCCGCTAACACAATCGCTAAAAAGACATTATACTACAACTGTTCCTCGCCAAGTTGCCGTACGAAATTCAACTCTATGATCAAATGTGATCAGTTGAAATTTCAATGCAATTGATGTCCTCCTCATACACAAAGCCGTTAGCTCATTTTTACTGTGCAATACAGTCATCCAAGGATACGGTACATTCTATATAATATTATAAAATTTGATGCATTGTTTATAATATAAAAAGTAAGTATTATGTTATCTCTATTAAAGTAGAATATAAAGGAATTAAAACATTTTCTTACACTCATGATGCAGTGAAAAACATGAACGAAAACCACGTTGTTTATATTTACCTAGGATGGTGTTGCCACTGTTGATATGAGCAACTCAACTCGCAAATGCAGTCCTACTGCATTCGAGCGAGATGATCCAGTTGGTCTTTCTCTCACACTGACCATGCGTCCCGTATTGTCTGCGGCGGGTTTTTTTTCGGTTTTTCTGGTCGTCCCAACTTTTCTTGCAAACGTGTCCCGGTGTTTCTCGTTTTCCAGTCGGAGTTTTCTTGAATTTACTTTCATCAAAACATCGATTCAGTAATTTTCATAACTCAATAACTTTGAGTTGACGCGATATGATATTTCTAGGGGAAAAATTTGCATTTATTTCTGAATAGTACACTTATTAGCAGCACTTCGTGTGACTTACAGTACCACACCAGACAGATTTTATATTAATTTAAACAGACACTACGTGAGTTTAGTTTTTAGTTTAGTTTGCAACCGAGCACGCCTAGGCTCTGTCGCTTTTGCGATAAAAGCTCATTGATCGTGAGATCGTGGGCTTGCAGGAGAAAACTCAAACCGGCCGGGAAAGCACACCCGGCCAACCTCCCAGGCAGCACAACCATACCCCCACACCCAAACCTCCAATCCCCGGGCACATCACCGCTCGACAAAGTCAGGTCAGCACCGCGAGTGCGACTCCACCTCCTTCCCGACACCCGCGACAATTCTCCGCCGGCGCTGTCCACAGCGCCCCAACACCCCTACCACGCCCCGTGAAGGGAGACCCCCGTTCACCACTACCATCCCCCACCCTCAAGTACCTCTATTGTGGATATGAGAGAACAATATGTTACAATGCACCACATGAGTCTGAGCAGTGTCAGTATTTACTTGGGCCTAGTATGTAACGCATTCATCCGGACATAGGTTGAGACTCAGAAATTTGAATACCGGTTGAGACTCAGAAATTTGAATACCGGTTGAGACTCAGAAATTTGAATACCGGTTGAGACTCAGAAATTTGAATACCGGTTGAGACTGAAAAATTTGCGTAGTTTTTGGGAAACGGTCGAATCTATTCTCACATAAATAGCAACTTTTTATGTTGCCACATTATATTTGGATAAAAGTGAGTTGAAGCGTTTTGAAATACTGGGTGAGGCACACAGTACTAAGCAATGTACATAAACCAGACAGAGTATTATTTATGCACATCGGCCTTTTTTTTGTCAGAATCCTGATGTTTTTCTCATTTGACAGGCAGCTGTGAACGAGTTAATTCATTCAACAGATTCGCATGCTGCCTTATATTACATTAACATTCTCTCAATGCATAAACCGTTTAATTAATTCATTCAACATATTCAATTCAACATCTTATTCGTTGAGAGTAACATTTATTTTCTTAAATAAAATGTGGACATGTCCTGTGAATTTCACCAAAAAAATCATTCTTTTTTTATCATTATATTTGCAGAGAGAGAGAGAGAGAGCCCTTTCAGTGAAATGTAAATTAAGTAAACACAAAGTAAAATGCAAGCAAATGTGAGAATGTTCTGGTAGCAGTCCTTTTCTTTCACTCAATTTTTTTTTACATGCTAAGGGGTGGGGATTTCGCCCCACTAGCCTTTTTGTTCAGATACAGAAAAAAGGTAGTGGCTCACCGGTGGCCCACTGCTTTTTCTCTGTAGCTTTCTTGAATGCGCTTCAATTTTGAACCCTAATAATGCTACGAAGAGTTGAAGATAAAGCTCAAAGCAAAAAAAAGCAAAAAATGTTGTACCACTTTTACTGCAGATTTTTCATGATTTGTTCGTCACCAAAGGGCCCGGGGTGTAAAGCATCCTATTTTATGACAAAACCATTTAAAGTCAGTCATTGGGTGATACAGGGTCCTCAGATGAATGAACAAAGAAATACTGCGATTGCACTAGTGGCGGAACATAGTTTTACAATGATGTGCACCCTCTGTCTTTGATATAACTTTTAGTGGCAGCCAACGATCATTTAAGTATGGCAATAATTACAAAAAATTACACTGCTATAAAAATTATCAATCAAGACCTGAGATATAGCGCTTGATGAGGTGTGCTGAAGCCTTCTGGAAGGGGGTATACTTTACGATGAAATGAGTTGAGATAATGAAAATCATAGGCAGGAACGGGCTTAAGTATTTTGGGGCCCATTGCGGAAACAGCTCTGAGACCTTCTAAAATGTTTAGATATTTGGGAATAAATAACCTAAATTCTTTGGACTTCTTCTTGAGGACTTGTACCCCTCTTTTCCCCCTACGTACGCTTCTGTCTTTGAGTGCCGTTTTTATCCGAGCAGCCCAACAATTCAAATTTCTTATAAAATGGCCTGCCTTCACTCGGGAAAAGATTGGGTGGGGAATGAAAAAAAGTAAATCTGAATCAATTCATGCGAAGCAAAATATTAGGAATTCTTCAATCACCACAAACGAAGTTATACTGAAAATCTTTTCAAACTTGGGGACTAGAAATAGCTAAGCATTTTTGTTATTTCATACAGTGCCTAAAGATGATAATGCTGACGTCACAGTGCTCGGTAATGGTGTATATGGCTACACATTGTTATACTGTTGTTATACATAGGCCATTATATCTTAAAATTTCTTATATAAAAGATTTCGATTTAATATTTTCTGTTTTTAATTTATATTGCTACTGGGACGACTACTAGATATTCTCGTCTTTGTGAAGTAAGTGATAAAAAAAGTTAACGATTTTCGTGACATCGTCGGCTATTACCTGGCTCATAAGGGTTGCCACTCTTAGTGATGAGCCCGCTAGTATTTCTAGGCTTTCAGAAAGTTTAGGCTGTTTTGTGCCATAATTGGCAATTTCGTCTTAATTTGGTGACGCCCCGTATATTCCCATCATTTGCGAACTATTTTTTATCGAGAAAATATGGTCAGCCTATCCTTCTCGAAACTTTCTATGTTATTCATGCATTTTGCTACTGTCTTTTTTCTTTTAAACGGAGCATAATTCAGGTCTATCGCCATCTATGTGAGATTTGCTATCTAGTGGGTTGTGCCGGAACTGTAACTGCGTGTGTACCTAACAGTGTGAGTGCGGATGTAGTGTTGTTTGATTTTTCAGTGCTGCCATCTATATTTCAGAAGTGAAGTGAGCGATGCGTTATGATTGAATTACATTTGCACTGTTTTTAGGTCTGTTGCTCTCTGTGGCGAGACTTTCTACAGGGAGAGGGGTAGGAGATCGGCTCGCATTTACACCTTGAAGTTGGGAACCACAGAAAACCAACTTCAGTCGACCAAGATGCTTTTGTGATAATTGGAGACTTTTCCGTCCATACAAAATATGGTCAGAGGACTGACACATACCCATAGGTGCTGTAGTATTTATGCTCTCATAATAGCAATGTTATCTATTGGTTTTCGGAAACATTTTCTATGGCTTTCACAGATTTCAGCCTACTCTACATACTTAGCTCCAGTGCATAGTTTCGTAAACTTTTTTGCTCCATTGTTCCCGTCATAAAATTTTTTTCGCCTTATCGCTCTCCCTAACTCACGGTAACCCATGGATTCTATAAGGAATTTAAAGCTTCTGCGCACATACCCTCCTACCCAGATCATAACCCGCCGCTCTGTCTCAATTGAGAAATACAAGCAGGTGATCGCGATGTGAATCCATCAATATATGGCCACTCGGCCACCACCACAGTGACACGCCCCCTACCCTGATCCTTTCCAAAAAGGGAACTATATGTTACCCACTTTGGGAAATACTGCTCTCAAAGCCGGATGAAGGTTGCTTCTTGATGTAGCTGTAGTGTATGTAAGGTTACCAGACGTCCTCCTTTAGAAGAAAATTTCTTTCTTTTTGATGCCATTTCAAGCGTCTTCCTACATTTCTATTAGCCCTTTTGTCCTAGTTTTCAGGTTTCCGGAATTATTTTTCTTTTGTTACTGGAGGAATTTTCTTTCCACCTTGAAACAAAAATCTTTTCACCGATAGTAGTGTTTTGTGTGTGTGTGTGTGTTTTCCCACACGCATCGACCAATAGCCGTCGAAATTCCCCCATTTTTTTTAGCGTTTGTTTCAGTCGGAAAAGTTATTGTTGTGGTGCGCCGGTTTTAAATAAAGTTGCATCCATCCTCCTTTATGAGGACACGTCCTCTTTTTTGGTCGTCTATTTCGAGCGTCCTCCTACGTTTTTGAAAATTCGTACTTTTGTCCTCCTTTTCAGGTTTTCGGAATCATTCTCTTTTTTTTTTCAGGGTATTTTTTTCACTCTTAAACATGCCTCTTTATTGGCATGAGTGTATGCGTGTGTTTTTCCTCCCACACATTTTTACACGCTTTGTCCAACGCCCTCGAAATTCCCAGACGAATCCATGTTGCTTCCAAGCAGGCAGATGCTATTCTAACAATAGCCCAGCTTATTCCAGAATGACATGGAAAAAGACCGTCGGGGAAACAACTCTGAAAGAAGGAACCACACTATCCATATCGAGAATGTCATTGTAGATTCCATGTACTGAAGTGGGGGAGGGGATTACCTATTCCATTCAGAAATGAAGGAAATATGATGCAAACAACACTAAATGCTTATTCCACTGGCAAAACAAAAATCTGAGGGTATAGAAACAAAACCTCCTTCTTGCTCCAGGCGAAGTAATAAAACTGACCGTGTGTGGCCACAATTCATTAGAAGCGAGTGAAAAAAGATGGATAATTTTTTTTAAAATCTTTTTTGCTCCAACTCATAATGTCTGCGCTGGACATATCAAGTCCAAGACCATTGTATAGCATTTTGGACGTCATCATCCTACTTCCCTTTCCACCAATACAAGACAACATTAAATAAGCTTGACAACTATAGGAGCGATGTATTAACTTTTTGCAGATTATGACAGTTCTATTTCACAAACATATACTATATCATTAATATTTGCTCCTCTTTGTGTTAACAACTTATCGCGTGAGTTCGAATAACCTTTTCATGACTAGATTATATGCAAATGCATAAGCATTTGCAAATGTTGACCTTTTTCAGTATTACAATGCCCATAAATGCATAAAATTTAAGAATGTATAAAATTGTATATTTCCTCACATTTATCAACATATTTTAATATAAGCTACAACACTGATCGAATCCATCATCCTAGACTGAAATTTGAGCAAAATTTCTAGTAAATGTAAATAATTAATTCACGATTTATCATATTTACCAATACGAGCTGGGTATTAAGAACACTTGAACACTGATAAATGTGAAAGCAAAATTTATTAAACTTATAAAAATGGTTGGTAACTATGCGTAATAGTCAGTGATTATGCATATTAACCGGTTTTATCAAATTTCTGGAACATTATAGCGGTTCTATTTAGTTGAGAAAAATTATTTGTAGAGCGGTGCGGGGGGGGGGGGGTGTTTTTTTTGTGCAGAAAAGTGGCGCCATCTGTTGTGCAAATCTGTTATGGAAATGACGTCATTGAGGATGCGCACACAGTCGTCCTCCTTTCTCAGTTTATGAATATGGTAATCTAACACTAGTGTGATATTGCTTTGGTTTTCAATTCTTGACCAAACTTATGCTGCTATCTGTCGACAAGTTTGAAAACTCGAGCTTTTCCTGGATGGCAACGTAGGTAAAATATCTTAATCTTATTATCTAGTCATGAAGTTTTATTTTTTAACAGCAGATGGCTGCACAAGTTTGTTGAATGGATGAAATAATGAAACCACAGATGATTCTGATATGATTTACGGCGGTAAGGCACCTTGAGAGGCGGGCGGACTTGTCATACTCCATATCGGAAGGGGCAAAACCAGTTGTATGTTCTAAGTGACGTCTGATCATTAAAAAAACGGCAGGATAGAGAACAGCAATTTGCTTGGGCGATAATGTTGCCATCAATTGCCATAAACAGAGTGACGGGGGGGGGGGGGGCGGGGGGAATCGCCGACCTCGTTCTGAGAAAAATTGTATCATTGGCATATCCGCTCATATCTGCTTTTATGGTGACATAAAATTTCACTCAATGATGACGGATTTATTATTTATCACATTATTTTCACCATTTATAAACTACCCGTATTCACATGATAATTATGTCTGTATGTGCTTATCTGGCACATTTATCATGTTGATAAGATAAACGAATATATACAGGTTCTTCGAACGAGGTAGGGGCTCTGGCAGGCTTGTCATTTAGGGGGGCAGGGGGGGTCTGTTGCCCCCCTGGCTTTCGAAAATACACTAAAAATGGTATATATATACATATATATACATACATTGAGTACATGTGTTTTGCCCCCCCCCCCCTGGAAAAAGTTGAAATGACGGCCCTGGGCTCTGGTTATATAGTGAACGGGAAGGGGACGGATTTTCAACATCCACTCTTCTATGCTAGTAATACAATTTTTTTGAGAACGTGGGGAGGTGGTACTCCCTCTATCCTCCCCTATATTCGCCCATTAGTGTTAGGTGTTATATGAAAGGCACTACCAATATGGAGATATTGGGGGGGGGGCGGGGGGGGCTCAATAATCTTATAGGCATTCTACGTATTCTATGGAGAGGGTGGCTAATATTGGGCCTCATGGGCGGGATACGGGTTCACGCCTATATGGTCATGTTCAGGGGCGGTTTGGGAAAAAATTTCTACCCATGCGGGATCTATTTCCTGGCACCCCCAAACATGTTTGTTTTCGTCGAGAGAGAGAGCTTTTTTTGCTCTTTTAAATTATATTTCTTCCCCCCCCCCACATGTGGCCACACTGGTCGCACATCCCATGATCTGTCCCTGGTCCCTGGTATGTTCAATGTTTTTCCTTGAAATATATTTCAATTCAATGTGATTTGCAAAAGAGTTTTATTTCCCGTCCACAATAAGTTTTTATTCATAACCGTCATAATTGGTGGAAACACTTGACGACGATCCACAAATTTTTTCTTGACAGTTTTTTATTTGGGTTCTTCAGAAACAACTCCCCGTGTTCCACAGAGTATGCCACGAGTCATGACAGTTTGTGACAAGGGCGTAGCCAGGGGGGGGGGGGACTTGGGGTTCTGGTCCCCCCCCCCCGAAATGTGATAAAATGACCGAAAAAAGGGAAAAAGATGGCCAAATCCATTGTTCTGTCACTTTGGTCCCCCCCCGAAATGAAAGTGGTCCCCCCCCGAACGAAATTTCTGGCTACGCCCCTGGTTTGTGATGTTAATTATGCCCACTCATATAGGACATTAAAATTCCCCGTACTTTTGTCGGTCAAATATGGTCCCCAGTAGCAGTACCGTATTTGATTGCATGGGTTCTCAAGGGTACGGAGCTCACGGCACGGGGAGCCTCATGATAGCGTGAGATCCAGTTACAAATTTGGTAATAAGTATACAAATTCGGAGGGAGACACCCATAGCCAGGTAGAGGTACCCCAGAAAAATCATTGCCGTTGCGAGAGGGGTTGTCTAAGATGTTAAGAAAGTTCAACTGACATAATGTGTAACATTAGGTTTTTCGCAACATCTGTATAAAACCCCATTACTGTTCTTCTGAACTAACATAACACTTCTGTTCTTTCAAACTTTCTCTCAAATTTTCAATGAAGTTGTCAGTATCTGTCCTGTCAGATTGTTTGTATGTACATTGTCGTCTATGTTTATGTAATCCATATACCAGGGTCGTAACTAGGAATTTTTGTAGGGGTAAACACGATTTTGCTGTAAAATTCGATGATTTCATAACGGTGTTACTGTTTCCACCTAAAATTTTCAGCCCCACTAAATTTTGCCACCCGGGCACTTGCCCCCTTTGCCTCCCTCTAATTCCGGCCCTACCCAGCACCACGATCACGGAAAGTAGCATGCATGTTTAGTAGTGGTAGCATGCATTCACTCATAGTTAGGAAAACTGGTGGCAGATGGCAGCACTGCACATAACAAGCATTACACACAAACAAACTTCACACACGTCAGGTTTCACTACACGTACACGCACATTCCAACATGTACCATTCGTTAGAGCAGCGGTTCTCAACCTTTTTTGATCCACGGAGCCTTTTCCGGTATGTAATTTCTATGGCGGAGCCCCGGACGAATATTTTTTATTTATTCATCAAAGTTTCAGACTTATTATTAAAAAATATTAATAATTATTTTTTAATTTAATTAATTAATTAATTTTTTTAAAAATATCAATAATTATTTTTTTCAAATTTACTGGGTTTTTTATTTTTCCCGAGGGGCCGCGGAGCACCGGTTGAGAACCACTGCGTTAGAGGTTCCGTAGAGGAATATGGACGAGTTGCATGTGGGTTTAGTAGTAGTAGTAGCATGCATACAATTTACAAATCTGTACAAGGATTGGATTTGCTAATACAATTTTTGCACAGATTTCTCCCTTAGAAAAGCCTGTTTTTCCGAAAAAAAATTTTACAATTTCGAAAAGCAACTGCTTCACTACCTGTGGCTTATTAAAACCATAGCATCAAGTACGGAAACTGCTTTTGCTAATCTTAGGGTGGATGGTGTAGAACTCACATTAGAAAGCAGAGATTGCATAAAAAAATTTCGGTAGAGCACTTCAACATTTTGTACGATCCCTTAGTCTATATTGTTTGGGAAACACTCGAAGTATGAAATTTTCCCTTAACAGGGCACAATTTCCCTTTCCGTTTTCGCGTTACACAGGTTCCGTTTAATCCAGGTTTTAAATGTGCATTTGGGCATTGAAAACACGAGACCAAGACTTTTTTCCGTTGAAGACAAGTTTCCGCTTGATACAGATTCCGTTAAATACAGGTTTTACTGTATTTCCTCTAGAATTGAACAGTTATATGCTAATGTTCAAAAGTTTAAAAAAAAAAAAAAAAAAAAAAAAAAAAATGCATATGAAAGCAAATGCTTTAATTATTTTTTGTTGTTGGAGTTTACGCAGACCATAGGGTGCTGCAACGGATACTGGTGAAATTGCAAAGAAAATATAAAACCAAAATTGCATAGAAGAACAATCATATATTGAGTCTCAAAAAGTATATGGGATGTTCCCATCTATTCTGGATGCACAAGCTTGACAACGTCGATCCATACCAGTAATAAGATGGCGTTTGCGGTGTCTTGGTCTATTTAAGCGAAAGGTTTGATCACAGCTCACCGATGCTTTGGGGCCGTTCAAGTATTACGTCAGCAAATTTTTAGTATTTTTTGACCCCCCCACCCCTTTGTCAGCAATAGTCAGCAAAACTCTGACCCTCCCTTGTCAGCAAAATTTCGTCATCAGCTCTACCCCTCTGAATCTCCTAACGCATATTGGTGGGATCACAGACGTACGCGGGAGGGGGGGGGGGGGCTCTCAAAAATAAAATATTTTTTTTATTAACAAAAAATACTTTTTTAACTTTAAATTTCAGAAGAAAATACCTTTTACATGTTATTATAATCAATTTCTGTTCATTTCAATGTTATCTGAAGGCTATGAAAGCAAAATTTACCTTTAATATATTCATTGCGATCTACCCTCTAAGCCATACAATGATAAATCGCATAAAGGCCCTTGGCACGCAGACCAAATATGGCCCTGGGGCCATAATCTGATGCCGCCCATGTAATCTAATGCGGCCTGCCCTCCTCAAACCTAATTTTTTTTAAAAATGAACTAAGCGGCATATCTACAGATCGCTTAAGTGTCCCGTGGTACAATTCCGGAACATTTAAGCTGCCCGTGGCACATTTTCAGATCACTTAAATGACTCGGGGCACAGTTCCAGAACACTTAAGTGATCCGTGACATATTTAGAGATCCCTTGAGTGGCATGTGACGTAGTTTTAGAGCACTTAGTGGCCCCCAGTGCGGTTCTACATCATTCAATTTACCCGCGGCACATTCTCAGATTATTCAAGTTATAATTACGAATCACTTGAGTGATACGTGGCAGAGTTGCAGAACACTTCAACGGCCCGCACACATTTCCAGATCACTTAGATCCGTGAAACATTTAGAGATCACTAAAGTGGCTCTGTAGGGCACTTATCAATAGTTACTACTTACTACTTACTATAGTTATACAATAGTAGGGCACTTATCAATCGGGGGCGGGGGGGTTACTTCAAGTGCCCACAAACTATCGAAATGTTTTTCTCGTTTCTCCCCCCCCCCCCCATCGATGATGACGTAATACTTGAACGGCCCCTTTAGGAAGGGTCATGGAGAGCAGTTTAATGTTTTCCATGAATGCCTGATATATTCTTTATTGGGTTCAAGTCAAGAGAAATGCGTGGCTATTCCATACGAGTCAGCGTTTCAGACTGAGCGTAATGCTCGACAGCAAACATAAAGAGTGTTAACTTTTGCATTATCGTCCACAAATATAGAATCGGATCCCGTGACTGAAAGAAATAGTGTAAACATAAGGTGCAAGGGTCATCTCGATAGTGCACTACCGTCTCTAAACCTCTAGTAAAGACATGAAGGCCGATGCGGGTGCCGATAGCAATTTCCATCCAGGTCATCATACCGTTACAACGGAGAATCATTACTTTGTTACTTAACTTTTGAGCATGAGTGTAAGTATGGGTAATTTGGAACTTACATATCCTATTGTTAATGATCAAAAATTAAATTTCGTTATTTCCTTCCCCTAAAAATCAAAATACGGGACAAACTAGTCCCGAAATTTTTTTTTCTGGATTCTAGTCCATATTTTTAAAATTACAGCTTCAGAAACCCAGAAACATGAGATAAAAACAAACAACTATTTATTACCACAGTAATACAACACGTACAACATTAATCTAATCACGCTAATCACCGTTAATTTAAATCCATGTCAATACGCATACACACACACATACACATCAACAAAGACACGAATCTTGATTAATTATGAATTACAGGATACATGAAATATAATAAAAGATGGATCTCATAATGAAAATCGATCAATGATGGAAGAAATTATATCAAAAATATCGTCATGATGTGTACTTAAAAAATATCATATATAATGATACACAGATACGTACATGTAACATTGCCCATACGTACATATAACTTACTTACAGAACATTGATTATAATATTGTATATCGAAATGATTTACAATTTCTTCTTTATTGGTTTTCATATCTATCAGATCCTATACATATTCACGCATCTTATTTTTTTATACATTTCACCCCGAAGGAACAAAAACTATTATTATTATTAAACTATTAATCAGTGAAAGAAATGTCACTAGAAGTAAAAGTGGCATCCCACTTTATTGTGCTGAAAACAAGAAAAATGCGTAGCCTAAAATTATCGATGGGAAAAGTAATTTTTACATCGGTCATTAAAATCTGCGATTTTTGCCAATTTTCAAGTGTTTAAATGTCTCAAAGAGTTTCTCAATAACACAGAATTTCACAATAATCAAGAATTTCAATCACTGATATCTCGGTGAATTTTCATCGAAATTTCATAGGGTATATTTTCCCCCAGCATTAAAAAAAACTACTGTAAATTATAAATTTTCTTTTATCCTCAGAACGTTCATTATCGACGAGGATATTAATGCATTTATTTGGGGAAATAGCGTTAATCCTATATATATTTCAATAAAGAACAACAATGCTATAGGCTTCGTTCAAAATACGGAACATTTTTATAAAAAAAAAAAAGAAAGTCGGGTTCGGGTCAAAATTACGAGAAAATACAGGAATGTGTCCCGAAAAATGCAAGTCATATGGTCACCACTGAAGTAACCTATAACTCTGAAGGCGAGTGGTTCAAAAATGAACGTTTCCATTGCATCTTTCATTGGAGCCTAGAACTAGGGCCCCGAGTCCGAAAGAGCCCCTAAAATAATTTGATTTTCATTCATCTTGAATTCTACTAAATCATTTTCTTACTAACATATTTCATTTTATTTTGGTACTAAAAAATTGATTCAGTTTTTAACAATAATTTTCACAGAATCGGAAAAAGGAGTCCTCAAAAAAATTTCTGGGCCCCGGATTCCTGAACTCGTTAAGACAGCCCTCTACTATCTCTTCCTCTTTCGTTGTAACGATCTATCGCTAAAATATGGATTGTTACATTGTTGATATTGTAGTTTTCTCATCATTTGATTAACTTTTATCAGTGTTGAACCTCATCATCTTATCTAGAGTCACTAATGACCATGATTAATAACGAATCTATTCGCACTAATCACCATTTGAATAGCCTAATTGCGGTAATGACCCTTTTTTCGGGATATTAGGATGAATATAGGTTTATATATGGACGCAAATGATCATGAAGATAACTTATGTGCTTAAATGAAACTATCTCTAATCATGGAATAGATTATCGGCGTATTATAAAAGAAAAAATCGATATTACAAATGAAAAATGATATAATAACAATTATTTTTAATTTGGGTGAACAGATTTTACATATGATGGAACCAGGACATTTAGACATTTCTCACCATATATCGCCGATTTCCGTCAATTATTTCGTGTTTATCACTGAAATTTATAACTGGTAATCTCTGGGAAAAAATAGCAATGAATAGTGTCGCAAAAATAGTTATAATAATGTTTTAGAGCAGGGGTCTTTCAACCTTTCTAGAGTCACGAGCACTATTTATTCCCGTCATTAAACAAGGGGGTCCCCTTACGGCAACTTTGCCATACTTATCCCTGAAATTTACATGATCGTAATCCTTGAATGAAATTTCTACAGGGTGTTTAATTGAAACGTGCTCGTCTCTTAATTGTCAAGTGCTAGCGAGCGCGAAATCAGATGCGAGCATTGAGCACTCTAGGTGCTTCAAGGAGCACCATTGTGCTTGCGAGCAACAGGTTGAAGAGAATGTGGATATAATTTCAAAAGTTCTCTCATTGATGATGATTTCCAGATGATTCTTTAACCATGAAAATTTTCATATTAACCATAGGTATTTTCCGGATGTTTCCCTATGTAATATAAGTATATTTTCGAAATTTTTTTTACCATGAATATTTTCCAGATGATTCCTTAATCGATGATATTTTCCACATGCTTTTCTATTGACCAAGAAATTTTCCAAATGTTTTGACCATGAGTATTTTTTAGATGAATTTTCATTAGCCACATGAATATTTTCCCTCATGATTTTTTATTAGCCAGGAGGATTTATGGATATTTTCCAGATAATTTCTTAATCATAGGTAGTTTCTCCAAATGAGTCCTTAATCATGGATATTTTCCAGATGTTTTTCAATTAACTATGGGTATTTTCCAGATTTTCCTTAACCAAGCATATAATCCAGGCAATTCCTAGACAACAGATTATTTTCCAGGAACATTTCTGACACATCAATTATATTTGGACTCCTGTTCAACTAGGGACCTTTCACACGCCACTGTGCATTACGTCAAGTTCTTGTGAATCTTATAAATTTTTAATACATGGGGTGAGTTGGTGGCCCGTGGGCTTTTTTATTTTGTCCCGCAGCGTCTGAAAGGTTGAAGCCCCTTCTATTATAATTCCGAAAAGAGTTTCTTCAAACTTTTGCTTTCACGGGACCCTTGAAATAATTTCTTCTTTCAAGGGAACTTTTGATATGAATAATCATTAATCATTATAAAAAGTCATCTTATAATTATAATCGTAATAGAAATCATTTGTTTCATGAATATATGAATTTTCATTAATTTTGAAATTTTTCTCTCAGTATTTTTTAAATAATTTTTTGTATTAATAATTAATTTTCATCAATTATGAGATGATTTCTTTCATTGATTCTGAAACGATTTCTTTCATTGATTCTGAAACGATTTCTTTCATTGATTTTGAAACGATTTCTTTCATTGATTCTGAAACGATTTCTTAAATTGATTCTGAAACAATTTTTTTCAAAATTTTTGAGAGGAATGATTTCTCTCAAAATTTCTAAAATTATTATCATAATTTTTAAATTCTGCAACTATTTTTTTTTTTAATTTTACAATTTTTTTTTATTGATACTGAGAAATGGTTTCTTTCAAGATATTTGAAATTTTTTTTTTTTTTCAAATTTCCGAAAATATTTTCTTATAAAAATCTGAAATTATTTCTTTCAAATCGGAAATTAATATTATTTTTTAAATTCTGAAATTATTGCTTCCGTTAAGGTGTATTTCAGTATTTCTGTAAAATTTATAAAAGTATACACGTTATTGGATGCCGAATTTTCCCTCCAGAAATATATGAAATCAGCGGGGACCCTCAAAAAGTGATTTGTCCCCCCCGGGCCATTTAACTTGTTAGGATAACCCCAAGTGTGCATCAAATATGCAGCGTTACTACAGTAGCCACCTCATTGGGCATTTTGCCTGTTATGGTGTTGTATTTGTATTAGTTGAATCTGGATAACACCTCATAGCTCTAAATACCACAGTATAACCTCTCAGGAACGCACAGGACTTATTAAGTATTCATTTATTTATTCGTCTTTCGCTATCGAATATATATTATCTCAAAATGATCGGTGGGCCATGATAAAATGCTCCAAGGGTCACATTTGTCCCGTTGGCTATGTGACGATAACCTCTGCTAAATTTCAGAGCTCACATACTTCCACATAAAAAAATAAAAACCTCAATATCAGTGATGAGATGTAGTTTAAACGCATCATGTTATACTCTCACAACACGAACATGCTATACTAAGTACATACGTTACAACGGTAATTTAAATTACATCTTTTTTAAATTGACATGCATTTCACAGTTAATCTTCTAAACACTTTTAATAACATTTAGTGTCCTATATATTATCTATCTGTCACTATTTCGAAACACTTCATACGTTTAACATGCTCACGTATGGCCATATATTAGCTTAAAACATTAATGAAATAACAACATGGATAATATCTCTGATCCCATTAACCTCTGTGTGTGATATATCATCATCATTAAATATGTAAGTATAAAAACGAGGAAAATAAAAACATGATTGATTAATTAATTCCATCTCACTTTCACTGCAATAAGCTCTTATATTATAACATGTAATCGCTCTCGTCATTCAATTATCTCTGAATGTAGCACTCGAAAATAACTATTTTCCAAATTTGAATTATTGTTATACATCGTTACTATAATATCAGTAAATTAAGTTTATGAATAATATAATAAAAATAAATTATTTTTTTCTAGTGGGGATACCCAAAAGCAACGAAATTTACTTTTCTGAGGGAAGAGGGCGTTGATTTCGACTCCAAGATGAAGGTAAAGATGTAGATAAAAAGAATATAATCCGTTAGATGAATGTGAAGACGAAGATAGAAAAAGAAGATAATCAATATAATGTACGTAAAGACGGAGATAAAAAGAAGATAATCAACATGATACAGGTGACGATGAAGATAAAAAGAAAGTAATCAATACGATGAAGGTAAAAAGAAGATAACCAATAAGATGAAGATAAAATAAACTAATCAATTGGATGAAAATGAAGACGAAGATAAAAAGAAGATAACGAATATGATGTATGTGTAGGAAGCTGTTGAGCAGCCGCTGAAAAGGAAGAAATGTAACGTGACTTTGTGCTCGAGCGAACGAGCAATTTGTAAGAACGTCAAGCTTTAAAAAAGAAAGTATGAGAAGTAGTATGGCAGAGATTGAATTAAGGGATGGTAGAGGACAGTAGTCGTATTTAGGCTACGCTTGTTAATGTTCTGAATTCGAATAAAGTCTGGTTCTTTGAAAACGTTAGTAAAATCCCGGAATACTTGAATTGAAGCCGCGGCCATTTTCCTTAGGAGCCAACAGATTTATCAGAAGCGGGATTCGAAACCGGACTGCGATAGAAGAAAATGTCATTTCTCGTGAGAGGACGAAAGAAAGACTTGGAGATGCTGGCATTGGAGTTGGGAGAGAAGCCGTCTTCAGATGACAGAGTCGCCGATCTGAAGAATCTCATCGTCATGTCCAAGAACTATGAAGAGGACTTTGTTAGAGGACTCCTCGAACAGATCATCGAAACCCGTCAAGAAGAAGCCGAAGCTCTGCGACGGAAAGAAGAAGCCGAAGCTCTGCGACAGAAAGAAGAAGCCGAAGCTCTGCGACGGAAAGAAGAAGCTCTGCGACAGGAGAAAGAAGATGAAGCTCAGCGACAGGAACGAGAGGCCGAGCGGCAGTTCGAACTGGAGCGTCTTCGGATAACATGTGCGGCGTCGCGAAATATCGATGATGACACCGAAAGTCATCGCATCGTACCGTGTGATTTGACCAAGAAGATACAGAAGTTCGACGCGGATAACGGGGATTTGAGTCTGTATTTACAGTACTTCGAATGCCAGGCCGAACTTGCGAGAGTACCAGAGGAACAATGGGTTACTAGCTTATTAGTGTTACTGCCTTACGAAGTGTCCGAATTCGTGATCCGTGAACCCAAAGAGAGGATTAACGACTATGGTTTCGTCAAGGGACTGTTGCTGAATCGATTCAAGCTGACGACAGAGAAGATACGGCAAAAGTTTATCCAGCACTCCCGACGTCTGAAGTCGACTTGGAAGGACTTTGGATATGAATTGAATGTCTTCTTTTCCGAGTGGCTATCTCTTCTGAATGTTACCGAGTTTGAATCATTGAAGAAACTGATCGTCACAGAACAGATGAAATCGCGGGTACCGACGAAAATTCGTGAACATTTCATCGATCAGTGGTCTAGTTTTGTGAACCCTGATGAATTAGCGAAGAAGCTCGATGAATACGAAGTCGTGAGATCCGAGATCGAGGATGTAAAAAGTCACAAGTTCACCGGGACTGATGAACGAAGATCCGGATTTTGGGATGACCAAAGGGTAGATGCTCACCGAAGAACCGTTGCTCAGGATCGAATTGTGCACGTGGATCCAAGGAGAGACATGATGATGGGAACGACTTTGAACCGGAACAATCGACCTCGTATGAGCGAAGTTCGTGACGGCGAGGGACAACGTGTCAGGCCAACGGTTCCGAGAGAAAATAAGCGGCAGGAATGGGAGCCCAGATGTTTTTCGTGTGGATACCTGGGTCATGTGTCGCGTGATTGTCCAAGAAAGAAGAATTTAACATGCCGCCTGTGTGGTGTGGCCGGTCATATTCAAAAGCACTGTGATCAGACTACAACGAAGAAAGTCAACTTGGCAGCAAATGGTTGTGCTGATTGTTACGAAGGGAACTGCATCAAAAATGCTAGGATCAATGATGGGCGTCTCATCTCATGTTTGATCGACACTGGAAGTAGTGTGACATTGTTGAAGAAGTCCGTAGCGGAGGATATGAAGCTCAAGTATGTGCCGAAATCAGAAGAATTATTCGGTTATGGAGATCTGGTGAAGCCATCAGCAGTTGCACTTGGGAAACTTAACGTGGATTTGGAAGTGGATGGTGCAAAGTCAGCTGTGGATGTGTTGGTCGTCGATGATAATGCACAGTCGTATGATTTGATAGTTGGACGGAACTATCTGATGTCGCCGGAAATTGAGTTTGCCGGGAGTGGAGGAAGACTGCGCGTGTGGCACGCAAGTGAGTTGCCATGTGTTCGAGATGTCGGAGTCGAGGAGAAAAGGATAGAGCTGATGACCATGAATCCAGAAGAAGTTGACGGTGCAACGATGGAGGTCATCGATGCCAGAACAGAAGATGTGGAGGACGGACTGGTGCTGATGAAAGGAAGCCAAGGAAATACTGATGTCTTGCTAGAAGTCGTGAAGGGGAAAACGAAGGTTCCTATTTTGAATTTAGGGAAACATGTTGTGAAGTTTGGTGAAGGACAGTGTATCGGTCGTGCGTCAATCGTTGTTGATAAACTGAGCATGAAGGAATTAGAAGAATCTGATGAAACTGTAGGAAACCCCGAAGTCAGAAACTCTTTTGTGTGTGATGAGCTACGTGAAAACTTGGATGTTCTGGTGGATGAAGAAGTGAGTCCTTCGACTGATTGCTGCGTGAGTGAGGTCGTCATAGGATCGAGGGACATTGAAGTAATCTGTGAGGATGATATCATTTCAAGTGTGGCCTTGAAGGATGAACTGTGTGATGAATTACAGTCTCGCGATAAGAAATTTGCTAATGTGGGTACTACGTGTGAGGGACGAGGACGTAAGAGAAGAGGAATTCGTTTAGATGAGATAAAGTTCGACGATTCAACTGAGAAAGAAGAAAAGCGTGAAGTTTGGTCATTGGTGAATGAGTATAGAGATGTTTTTGCATTGTCCATTGAGGAACTTGGGTGTACATCGTTGACTAAGATGGACATTAAGGAAGTAGAAGGCAGCAAACCTATTTGTGTACCGTCGTATAGAACAAGTTTGTCTGAGAGGACGGCAATCAGCGATATCGTGAAAGAATGGAAAGATAATGGTATAGTTACAGAAACTAGGTCACCGTATGCTAGTCCAGTATTATTGGTGAAGAAAAAGACAGGTGAAAACCGATTAGTTGTGGACTACCGTCGATTGAATAATCAGACAGTGAAAGACAAATTCCCATTGCCACGAATCGATGATTTACTGGAAAATTTGGCTGGGTGTAAAGTGTTTACGACGTTGGATCTAGCTCATGGATACTTGCAGATACCGCTAACGGAGGAAGCGAAGTTGAAAACGGCATTCATCACTCCAGATGAAACAGGACAGTTTGAACGTATGATATTCGGGTTAGCGAATGCACCAGCAGAGTTTCAAAGACTGATGTGTCAAATGTTGGGTCCACTCATGAACACTAAGGTCTTATGCTATCTCGATGATATCTTGATACCAGCGAAGGATTGGACAGATATGATGGAGCGAATTAGAGAAGTGTTTGAAAGACTGAGAACAGCCGGATTGACGCTGAAGTTGACAAAATGTGAATTCGGGAAAAGAGAACTGGAGTTCTTAGGATTCGTTGTCAATGCAGAAGGCATTCAGCCAGGTTCGAGGAAGTTGAAAGCTGTCAAAGACTTTCCGATTCCCGGTAACGTTCATGAACTACGTAGATTTCTAGGATTGACTAGTTATTTTAGAAGATTCATAAAAAACTATGCACAGAAAGCTGATCCATTGACACGATTGACTCGAAAGAACGAAGAGTTTATTTGGAAAGAGGAACAGACAAGAGCTTTTGAAGAACTGAAGTATGCGTTGATCTGCCAACCCATACTATCACACTATGATGCGAGAGCGGAAACCGAAGTCCATTGTGACGCGAGCTCAATTGGGTTAGCGGGAATGTTGTTGCAGAAAGGGACGAACGGCAAGTGGCATCTAGTATATTGTGTGAGCAAGAAGACCACTGAAACTGAGAGTAAATATCACTCGAGTAAATTGGAATTGATGGCGATTGTTTGGACGTTGGATAGATTGCGACAATTCTTAATTGGGATCAAGTTCACTATCGTCACTGATTGTCAAGCTTTGGTCTACATGAATACAAAGAAATGCATGAATCCACAGATAACCAGATGGTTTGATCTAATTCAGGAATATGACTTCGAGGTGAAACATCGATCAGGATCAAAAATGGCACATATAGACGCACTTAGTAGAGCACCTATTGCAGAGTCAAAAGATACTCTAGACTCATTTATCGATCAGAAATTGGAGATATGCTTAACTCTCACTGAGGAAGATCAAATCCTAATGATCCAGCATACAGATGAAGAACTGAAGAAAAAGATAGAAATATTACAGAAAAACGATACGGACCGGAACAAGGAGGAAAAACAATTAGTTCTTGGGTACGAGCTGAAGAATAACCGACTCTTCAGGAAGGTGGACGATAAAGGAAAATTGAAACTACTGTATGTAATTCCGAAGTGCATGCGGAAAGGTACTGTAATCAAATTTCATGATCTTATGGGGCATTTCGCCACAGACAGAACAGTTGGGAAGATCAAGGAAATGTACTGGTTCCCATACATGAAACGCTATGTAAAACGTCATATAGCTATGTGTCTGGAATGTTTGGTCAATAAGTTACCGGCAGGTAAGCAACAGGGATTGCTGCACGCAATCGAACCCGGAAAAAGACCGTTTGCAGTGATACATATGGATCATCTGGGACCTTTTGTCAAAAGTTCGAAGGGAAATCAGGAGCTACTAGTGATCATTGACAACCTTACCAGATTCGTACGATTATTTCCAGTTAGAAATACTTCAACTACTTGTGTAATGAAATCGGTCGACATCTTTGTGAATGACTTTGGACTACCGGACCGAATTATAAGCGATCGTGGTTCTTGTTTTACGTCACAGCAGTTTGAAAAGTACTGCAAGGATAACGGAATTCACCATACGCTCAATTCAACGAAACACCCTAGAGCAAATGGGATGGTCGAAAGAGCAAATAGGACTATATTGTCGTCGATAACTACAGGTATGGAGAGCAGAGACCATAAGGACTGGGACGTGAAAATCAAGTTGGTAGAACGAAATCTGAACAACTTTGTGAACAAGTCATCTGGTAAGACACCATTTGAGATGTTGCATGGATATTCTCCAAGATTCAATGATGGAATGTTGAGACGGTTAGCAGATGAGGAGAATAACTCGTGGATGGATCCAGAGGAAGTAAGAAAAGAAGCTCGAGATATAATCGTGGAGAATCAAAGAAAAATGAAGAGCACCTTCGATAAGCGCAGATGTGCTACAATAATGTTCGAACCAGGCGAGGTTGTTGTTATGAAGAAAAGTCCGAGAGCCATGGGGCAACCGACGAAGACTCAACCGAAGTATAGAGGACCGATGACTGTCACGGCTGTATTACCGAATGACACGTATCGGGTGACTGAATTGGAATCAACAGTGAAAGGTCATCTGTACACGACAACAGCGCACGTGAGCCAACTAAAAGCTTGGAGGTGTGAGTCTGAGTCCGATGATGAAGACATTTCAGTGCAAGAAAAAGATGAGCCAGTGTTACCAAGACGTAATCCGAAGAGGTCGACACGTAAAGACCAGTACTGTGGGGCAATCGGGACGATTGCAGGTCAGGATGACCGAGTGTAGGAAGCTGTTGAGCAGCCGCTGAAAAGGAAGAAATGTAACGTGACTTTGTGCTCGAGCGAACGAGCAATTTGTAAGAACGTCAAGCTTTAAAAAAGAAAGTATGAGAAGTAGTATGGCAGAGATTGAATTAAGGGATGGTAGAGGACAGTAGTCGTATTTAGGCTACGCTTGTTAATGTTCTGAATTCGAATAAAGTCTGGTTCTTTGAAAACGTTAGTAAAATCCCGGAATACTTGAATTGAAGCCGCGGCCATTTTCCTTAGGAGCCAACATATGTAAAGACGAAGATAAAAAAAAGATAATCAATATGATGTATATAAAGACGAAGATAACTGAAAAACATAATGGAGATGAGGGTATAACAAGATGATGAGATAAAAATGAGATAATCAATACGATACATGTAAAGACGAAGATAACTGAAAAATACAATCAAGATTAGGGTATAATAAGACGAAGAGATAAAAAGAAGATAATCAATAAGATGAAGATAAAAAGAAGATAATCAATAAGATGAAGATAAAAAGAAGATAATCAATAAGATGAAGATAAAAAGAAGATAATCAATAAGATGAAGATAAAAAGAAGATAATCAATAAGATGAAGATAAAAAGAAGATAATCAATAAGATGAAGATAAAAAGAAGATAATCAATAAGATGAAGTTGAAAACTTTTTAATTATTTTTATTTATAATAATTTGAAATTATGATTTTTTGAAACCTGATGTGCCATGTGACAAAAAAAAATTTAGAATATAAAAACATACTGGATTTTCCTTCATTCTTAAAAATAGTTGTTTTTATTTATGGTTAGAAAGCAAAAAAAAAAGAAATTCCCATTGAGCATTATGATGAAAATTTTGAAAAAAACCTAAAAAAATCCCAAGAAATTGAAACAAAAAAAAAAATTATAACATGACACGAAAAATATTAGATCTTTTTATTCTCATTAAAATGATTATTGCTTCGAGAAATACTTATCAAAATTTTCTGAAGAAAAAAATTGTCACTCAAAGTGCGTTGCACTGACGGAAATCATCACGACTCACGTGGAAATCAGCCATAAATGATTATCTGATTCTAAAGTAAGAAAAAAATACCAACGAAACACACAAACAAATCGCTTTAACTTCACAGACCTTTTCCCTAAGACGCCACTTCATGTGGAGGGCAGTCGCCCACACTTACCTAGCGAAAGCATGATCGCATCAGAAAAAAATAATACTCTTTACTTTTCGGTTCCCCACTCGTATGTAACATCAATATCCATTTATAATTCGGCTTTCGGCGCAATATTCTTCTCTTTCTTTCACAGCGATTGAAAATTTACACATGCTCCATTCACCAAAAAAATAAAAACACACTTACATATACAATAAATAACACAATAGTATATACTGTATAATCTCGGAACTGCTTTCACTGGACAGAAAAATCCACGTACAATATATCATCTAGTGCAGTGTTCTTCAACATTTTCACAAATTGCGGACCGGTGGAAGTAGCTGAACATTTTTGCGGGCAGGCAGAAATCGGGAAAACGATTTGCGGACTTGCGGAAATCGAAGAGGTAAATCGTGAACCACAGACAGAAAAAAAAATAAACAGGAGGAGTAAATAAATTCAGTAGTAGCAATTTGCAGAACGGCAAAAAACAAATAAATTGGAGGGGGGGGGGATAAGTAGAAATAATTTGAGGCAAAAAAAAAATTAGTATAAATTATTTGTTAACTGACAAATATTAATAAATAGGAGAAAAAAAATAAATAGTAGAAGTAATTTGCGGACGGAAAAAAAATAAGTAAAGAGAAGAAATGATCGGCAGGTAGGCAAAAATTAATAAATGAGAGAAAAAAAAAGTAGAGTGAGCAATTTGCGGACGGGAAAAATATCTAAATAGGGAGAAAGAATAAAAACAATAGAAGTAATTTACCGGCCAGCGAAATATCATAACTAAAAAAATAGGAAAAAAATTAAATAGTAGAAGAGAGTAATTTGTGGACTTGCAAAGAATAAGTAAATTCGAAAAATGATTTGCGGACCGAAAAAATAAATCAATAAATGAAAGAAATATTTTACGGACCGTCAAAACATAAACATGAGAAAAATTAAATAGTAAAGAAATAATTTTTGCGGACAATAAATACTAATTGGGAAAAATAATTCGCAGACCTACTGTGGTGGCAAAGACAGGAATTAAAACTAATCTGGCTGCGGCATAGTTTTTAAAATTAAATCTAAAATTGTGTAGAGGGTAAGTGAATTGAGCGAAATGTTTTGCGGACCGGTAGGAAATATCCACGGACCGGCAGCGGTCCGTGTACCATCGGTTGAAGAACACTGATCTAATGCGTGTGCAATAGTGGACGTATAATTTATAATTATCATCCCACAGGTTTTACATGAAAGACTTTTGTTACATAAATACAACATATTTCACGACACGTCCGACTTCGTAGTATACTAACAACACTGTATACTATAAAAAAAGGTTGGGTGGGGGGTGAGGTGGGGGAAAAATTAAATTCCAAGTACATAGTACTTTACAAGTCACATTCTCCAAGAACTACGACATGATATAAGTAATTAATTAATACACATCACAGGTTTCTTCTTCTTATTTAATTATAATCTAATTAGTCCAATTTGAATTGTATTATACAATGTTATAATCTAATTTCGCCACGAGATACATCAAAAGTAATTTTGGCACTCAAAGGATTATACATAGGGTGTCTTGTAAAGGCCACATAAACCAAGGGTGCGCAACCTTTTGGGGGAGAGTTCGGGCCACTGCATTGGTTAGAGAATGTGTCACGGGCCATTGAGTTATATGGAAATGTGCTACGAGCCACTCGAATTATCAGGAAATGTTCCACGGGCAATTTAAGTGATCTGAAAGAGCATGCCGCGGGCAATTTCAGTTCTCTGGAAATGTGCCGCGGGCACTTTGAGTGATCCGGAAAAGCTATTCGAAGCATTTAAATGATCTGGAAATGTGTCATTATACACTTAAGTGATCCAAAAAAATATGCCGCTTAAGTGAACTGTAAATATTTCGCATGCAGCGGGCCACCTAAGTAATCTGAAAATGAACCGAGCCACTTTATTGAACTGAAGGTGTGCTTGGGGTCATTTTAGTAACCTGGAAATGCGGCGCGAGCCACTGAAGTAATCCGGAAATGTGCCACGAGTCACTTATGTGATTTGATAATCCTTTGTGAGCCACTTGAGTGGTTTGGTTATTGATCATGAGCTACGTCATATGACTTCGAGGGCCATGTTTGGTCAGTGGCTCATGGGTTAAGAATGTATGGCATAAACCGTACGGAACGAAAATTTTCGGGAATACTCTGCTCCCCACTCAAACCGCTCACGATTGGGAATTGCAGGCCTTACTGATTGGTTGGAGAGTGGTTCGGATTCTATGCACCGGATGTGACATCGCAAACTGTTTTTGGCTTTTCAGTTGGAAACTGTTGGTCCTACAGGGTTTTTTCATTAGAAATTTTTCACCGGCAAGGAACGAGGATTTTTCTTCCGTGTAGTTTATTTGGTCTTTACGGGACACCCTGTCTATATTACGAAAAGAAAAATGTATAATTTATTTGAAGACTGGAAAAGAAGGACAATGATATGGTTGAGTTATGTGTTAACATTGGCTTTTACGTAGAAAAAGATTAATTTTTTTTAAATCAAAATACTTGTTTTGTGTTTCGGATATGCAATGATGTCTGCTGACAAGTAATAATTTTTACTGTATCATTGGGATACTTGGATTCTTTTCCGACATGTGAGACATTCTGTTGTGTGTGGTGTCTCGTGTTATCGACAGAAAATGGCTTTCAATGAATATCTTTGTGCATTATATCAGCAGCCAGTGTCTTTGTCTATGCTAGGTGCAGGTTTTGCAGAGGTTAAAATGCTTGAAGGCGCAGGACAATGGTGGTTTTGCATCATTGTGAATGCTTTTAGATAGAAGATCCGTGGTATCAGACGATTTTTTTTAAGTAGCCTACGTATCTATTTTATAGATAATGTGCTTCGAATCTTTCTCGTTGGCGTCTTCCGCGCTATTTTGGTGTCCTCTATGGCGGCAAGGCAGAATAAGACTGAGAAGACTTGGCTCCAGGTTGAAACGACTTGGAGATGAAATCTGTTTAAGCCCAACTCTGCGTTTCTTCCTGCAACATAATAAAAGCGTTCAAGAACTATTGAGTAAATATTGAGTTGCAATGCTCGGGGAAATGGAGGGGGGGGGGGGGGTGTTAGCTTTGGCAAGTAAGAGAAACTGCATCACTTGGTGTATTCGTCATCAGGATGGACGTTTTTTACATCTCTTGGACGTAAAGGATGTCATCTGGGAGAAGCACTACATATCGATATACATACACAAATCTAACTTAGCTTGATGAACTAATGGCTAACTAGTGTTGTTGACAGTCACTAAATGCTGATAGTCTTTGACATGTGAGCAAACATTTCTCTCGATCCATGAGAGTTGAAGACATTTGAACTAATCTACACCTTACTGTCAAATGCTAAGGTTCACGAATGCTGTGTGGGCGAAACTTTCAGTTTCTTCATCAATTCAATAAATTCAAAGTTTTGGAGTTTACAACCGGAGTCTTAAGGATGTTTGAGGGAAATTCAGTGTTTTAGGAGAAAAGGGGGGAAAAGTTCCGGGAAAGATGAAGATCGTTAGATATCTTCAGGAATCATGATTTCATCCAGAAGAGCTTCGGGGTCGTCCACGTTAATGGCGTTCTCAATGGCCACCAACTCCTCTTCGTGCTCCGCCTTGTGTTTGTTGAGATGAACGCGATGAACAAATTTCTGGAAGCAAACCTCGCACTCTAACCACTTGTTGTCGACGTGCAGCCTCTTGTGCCGATCGAGGTTACAGCTCTGGCTGAACTGCATGTGGCACACGTCGCACTCGAAAGGTTTCTCGCCCGTATGCGTGCGACTATGCCGTTTTAGGAGGCTGTTCTGGACAAACTTCTTGTGACAGACGTCGCATTCGAACTTCTTCTCCTTCAGGTGTGTTTTCTTATGGTAGGCGAGTAAAGCCTTGTCTGCGAACCGGCGCCTGCAGCAGTTGCACTTGAAAGGTTTCTCTCCCGTGTGCCTGCGTTCGTGAACTTCTAGGGTTGTCTTCTTGGCGTAGGTCTTGTGGCAGACGTCACATTCGAAGACGTTCTCGCTCCCGTGTCTCTTCTGGTGAGCGGCGAGCTGGGCTTCTCCCGCGAATGTCCTCGGACACTCAGAACAACTGAACGATTTCTTCGATTCGTGCATCTTCAGGTGTTCGTTGAGGTGCCTCCCGTGAACGAACGTCTTCTTGCAGATCAAGCACAAGAACGGCCGATCCCCGACGTGCTTCCTCTCCCTGTGTCGCTCTAAATTGTCGGCGACCCTGAATAACTTGTAACAGAATGAACACTCGTAAGGTTTGTCTTTCGGGATCGGTTTTATGGGTCTCGATTCTCCCGTTGACACTTGGCTCTCGTGGGTGGACATATGAACAGTCAGGTTGTGTTTGCCACGGAAAGTCTTCCCGCAGGATTCGCATCTAAACGGTTTCTCGCCGGTATGTATTCTGAGGTGAGCCCTCAAGTAACTTCGTTCCGAAAACCTCTTTGGACACTTTTTGCACTTAAATGGCCTCTCGTTGGTATGTATCTTCATGTGCCTACCGAGATGACCACTCTGCCTGAATTGAAGGTGACATATTTCGCACTCGTACTTTCTCTCGTCCGTATGGGACTTCTCGTGAGCGTTCAGGGCGTACCTGAATGCGAATCTGCTCCCGCAGGTCTCGCACTTGAATGGCTTTTTGCCCTCGTGTATCACCATGTGGGTCAAGTAACTCTGCCTCAGTGCGAACCCCTTTGAACACTCCTCGCATTTATAAGTCTTGTGCTTCTTGTGGGTCTTCTCGTGCATTCTCATGTAGTATTCCGTCGTGAACGTTTTGCGGCATTTCTCGCATTCGAACGGTTTCTCGCCCGAGTGGAGTTTACTGTGCTGCTTGAGCTCACTGCTCTGCCTGAAACTTGCATCGCAGTCACTGCATTCGAATGGCTTCTTCTTCTTCTTCTTTTTCTTAGTGCGTGGTTGTGGGACAATGTCTTCAGCTGATTCCATCGCGGTTACTCAATTGGTTATGATTTCACGGTGGCAAGATTTTCTTTACATGGTATCTCAATGGAAATTCCATCAAAGACAAAGTAATTGAATTTGGTAAAATATCACAAATAGAGTGAAAAATGCATCATAAATGTATTCATTTTTATATATAATAGTTGTTTTGTCACTGATTCAATGGTCCCGATGAACGGAAATTAAGTATTTAAATGCATGAGATATGTAATGGGGCATAAAATGAAGGGATTGTGCAAAATGTGATTATGATTTTGAGATTATGAAATTTATTGAATGATGATATGAATATGATATGGATCAGTAAAATATGAGGGATCTTTAAAATAAATTAATGTATTATCCAACGGAAAAACAAGTAAATGCGATCACGTGATTTTGAAATGTTTTCTCATCTCTTCTTCCTCTTGGTCTGTCATGTCTTCAAAAGAATGGGGAAGTCTTCTTTCTTCTTTATTGGATTGGCACCTTCACCTTCATCATCACTGGTGGGTTTCGATCTGGCGAATCTGTAAAACATTTAAATGATTAGGTATTGTGTATTGTACTTAATGAACGGGTAGTGAAACTGTGAGTCATGCCCCCTTCAGGAACGCGTTGAAGTTTTTTTTTGGAGAAATCGCGGAAGGCACAGACTTTTTGGAAACTACTTAGATCAGTTTTATCTTTTCGCAGCTGCGGACTGGCGAAAGCAGCTGAACAATTTTGTGGACCTTCGTAAATAGAACAAATAATTTGCGGACCGGCAAAACATAAGTAATAAAAAAAACTATTTCAGGGTCAGCAGAAAATCACTAAGTAATAATTTGTGCGCAGGCAAAAAAAAAATAAAATGAATAAATAATTTATGAACCGACAAAAGATAGCAGAAGAAAAACAATATGGGGACCGGATAATGACATAGAAATAATTTGAGGACTAGCAAAACATAAATGGGAGAAATAATTCGTAGACCTGCTGACGGGTAAGCCAAATTGAAAACAAAAATTTTGAGACGGTATAATATTTAATAAATTGAAAATTATGTAGTAGTCATATGAACCGCACAAAATGTTGCTTGGAGCAGCGGGATCTTCTTATGGACCGGTTCGGGGACCAGCAGTTGTAGAACACTGACTTAGATGAGATTCTTTTGATGATGTATCTTAAAACTAGAAAATGTAGACTAGAAAATTTCGATTGCTTTTAAATAGGGTGCACCGAGGTGCTCATCGGAGAGCATAAATGTTTTGTTCGGGGCCTCAGAAAACCTTGTTTTGACCCGCGATCTCGGACACAACATGATCAATAATCATATAATCCTGTAAAATATGAGATTGACAAAAAGCCCGACACATATATTCAGTTGTCAATTAAGAGTCTGAAAGTTCTATAAAAGTCGTTGCCGTTAATCAAGCAGGTAAGAAGGGTGCGACATCAAAGTAGTATAGGGGTCATACAAGTATTACATCAACATCCATGGGTGAGGTTGAGGTTCGGGTTTGCTGGCCATCAAACACCCTTTATAAAAATATGAAACATTCTTGATCACATCTCACTTGGTACGCCAAAAAACAAAAAATACCTTTCGCTAGTTTGTGGGCACCCGAACTAACATTCCACCAATTCATAATTCCTCTACAGACGGTCTCTAAATGTTCTACTGATCTTTCAAGTGATCTAGAAATGTGTCGCAGAACGATTGACAGGAACTGAGCTTCGCTTCACTCAAGTGATCTATAATTATGTTGTGGATCACTTAAGTAACCTGGAAATGTGGTGCGGGTAACTTGAGGGATGTAGAACTGCACTGTTGTCCGCTTAAGTGCTCTAAAACTGTGACTCATGCCACTGAAGGGATCTCTAAATGTGCCACGGACAGCTCAAGTGTCCTAGAACTATGTTGCGTGTCACTTAAGTGATCTGTGAATCTGCCACGAGCTTACTTGAGTGTTCTGAAAATGTGCCATAAGTCACTTAAATGCTCTGGAATTGTGCCACGGATCGCGATAAATGTGCCGCTTAGTTCATTTTTGCAAAATATGGTTTTAAGTAGCGGGCCACGTCAGATAACCCCCCAGGGCTACATTTGGTCCGCGGGCCAATGGTTTACCATGTTATGGCCTAGAGGGGGGATCGCAATGAATTCCTTTAACAAAAAAAATTTGACATTATAAGCCTTCAAATAGCATTGAAATATTTACAGAAATTCATTATAATAACATATAAAGGCATTTTCTTCGGAAATTTTAATTTTTTTTAAAATGTTTTGCATAAAAAGTACATTTTTGATCGTTTGTCTTGGGGGCTGTACCGAGTACGTCTCTGATCCCAATATGAGTTAGAAGATAGGGGCAGAGCTGTAGAAATTTTGCTGACAAGGAGGAAGGAGGGTGAGAGTATTGCCGACTGTTTACTGATAAAGGGTGGGAAAGCAAAATGACAAACATCTGCTGACGTAATACTTGAACGACCCCATAACGGAAGAAATACATTGATTACATACAGTATATCTCATTCTGATCCTACCTTAATTGGCCTAACAATACGAACAATTTATAGATATTATTTCTCATGAAAAATGTGTTTGGTGCCCCGTTAAAAAAATAAATTAAATTAAAATGTTGAAATAATTATTGAAGGAATAATTCTTATGAGAATTAGGTAATTATATTAAATTAGCATTGTTGAAATGCATTTTTATTCGTTACTAGTAGGTTACCAATTTGGTTTGTTCCAGGCTCTTTCGATAGCTGGTAGAATGGACAAGTTTTTTTTGGCAAATTTGGCCGATTGTAGCTAGAAGGGTGTTTGCGGAATTGAAAATTAAGAACTGAAATGAATTAAAAAATGAATTGAAAATGAAATTGAAGGGGGTTTGGCAAATAAAATTTTTGGCGACAATTCGATTTCGAACTTTGTCAATCTTTCAGTTCTTGTAGATCGCCATTAAAACCAGATATTTCAATGAAATTGGTGTGACCACATAGGATTTCTTCTGCTCTTTTCAAACATGCGATTAGCTTGGGCTTAGGTCTCTCAAAAACTTCACGAATTCTGGTTTTTTTCAGACTTTTTCACGCATTTTTCCTCCTTAATCGATTATCCACCATAACTCAAAAACTGTTCGAGATCGAACAGGGTTGGTAGGTTGTTTCATGATCCACTTGGACTCGTCTATTACCACCCTTTCGTTTGGTAGTTTCACTCTGCATATAGCAGAACGTCATATTAAAATTTCTTAATGATGCAATGACTAGATTTTTAAAATTCATGTTTCAAACTCAAGTAAAATGTCGAAAATAGCATTGTTGGTAAAACACGTTTCAAGTTTTATTCACGTACGAGTTTCAACAATGAAAAAAAAAATTATTCTTGTGACAGAGTGGTGTCAACAGTAGTCGTATTAGGCATTGTTTGGATCCAAACAATGAGTTCAACTGCCTATAAATAGGACTTGCTATTCTGTGTGGACTTCAGACCTGTTTCCATCGTCGACAGTCCATCACTACCTGCGGGAGCGGATTTTGGTCAGATCAGATGCCAAACGATAAAAGTCCAAACGGTTTGGGAGTCTGGCGATACAATTCCATTGCGTGGTCTGTTGGTCAGTGGGAATACTTACCGATCGTCTCCAAAGACGGTATTCCCCTGTTAGTTGCCAGTTCCCGTGTGATAAGGCTCTATGGTGTGGCAAAATGATGTTCGTTGTGAAACGATCACGAAATCCTATAACCGGCAGTCGAGCAGTTTCATGTCGCCCGTGGGTGAGATCGCGTGGAACGCGACTCGGAATTGCATTCGCTGCACGTGTAAGGCGTGATGGTTCGATTCCCAGAATCGATTCTCATTGGTTTATGCGTGCTCTCCCGGTGATCACTTGATCACCCGGGAGATGAAAAAGCGATGCAGAGTAGCCGTGAAAAAAAAACAGGTCGAACGTTTGGGTAGTCTTTCGACTATTTGGACGTGAAATATTTAAGATCAATCATTTATACGTATATATTTTAATAGCCGTTGATATATATTAGTAATTCGCACAAATACCCGGCGCTGTGCCCGGGTTTCCTCCATGTACCGAGTGCATTGAGGAAGTTGAAAACCATTGTAAATGCAGTAAAAACTCGATAAGTCGTCACTCGAGTTATCGAGAAATTTTGACGACTTGACCGAAGTGCCGTCCGTTTCAATTTTCAATACTTTGGATTTCGAATGAATTCAAAATAATACATCATTTATAAAAATATGAATGAAAACTGCAATGTAATAAAATTTAATGAGTAATCAAATAAAAAAAACGAATTTTTAATTGAGCGTTTAGTACTCAACATACTGTATTAGGGGATCAAGTATTACGTCAGCAGATTTTTAGCCATTTTTGACCCCCTCCCCCCCTCCCTCTTGTCAGCAAAACTGTGACCCCCCCCCCCTTGTTAGTAAAATTTCGACAGCTCTGCCCCCCTACCTCCTAACACTTATTGGGATGAAAGTCGTACGTGGCGCAACCAGACGATCAAAAAAGTCATTTTTTTTATGCAAAAAAAAAAATTTTATAAGTAAAATTTTGATAGAAATGACCAGTGACGAAGTTCCATAACGACTAAGCGGTTCGTGGCACATTTAGAGATCCCCTTGAGTGACATGTGACACAGTTTTAAAGGCATTTAAGCGGCCCCTATTGCCAGAACTCATCTTAAGAGCACCACGGGCCCCCGAGCCAAGGGATTTTTTCTCAGGCTCTACCTGAAAAATCTCGAAAATTTCAACCAGTTCTCGTTTTTGTGAAACCCTAGGGGAAGTGCCCGGGTGGGCCCATGCGTTAAGACGGCACTTCCCAGTGCAGTTCTACATCGCTCAAGTTACCCGAGGCACATTCCCGGATTACTTAAGTATAATTCGCGGCATAATTACGGATCACTTGACTGACGTGCGGCACAGTTCCGGAGCACTTAGCGGCTCGGACACATTTCTAGTAAACTTGAAGGATCCACGAGACATTGACAGTTCACTAAAGTGGCTCTGTAGACGGACTTATCAGTAGGGAGAATGTTGGTACAGGTGTCCACAAACTAGCGGAAGGTTTTTATCGTTTTTGGCACACCGAGTAGTAAGATGCCGTTAAGAATATTTCATACTAGCTATAATACCCGGCGTTGCCCAGTTTTTTCTTCAATGAAGCTTTTTGGATCACGTGCTATCTCTCTCTTTCTTTGAGGGGCATGCAAACCGTGTCTAAGTTAACCAATATGGCGACTTCCTGCGCGACTCATGAAATAAACAAATCTAGATTTAAGGACACGTAGAAATGAATATTTTTTTTCCTTCTTTAATGGCGCTAGGTATTTCGATTCCCCCTCCCCCTGACCTTCAAGTTATCTATTTCTGCCTGTTTCAGCTTCCAAAAATGCTTAGTTAAAGCTGTGGAATTTTTTAAATGTACTCTACGTGCCCATAATTAATTTTAAAATATCCTAACCCACATGAATTTATGCAATTTAATATTAAAAGACAATACGGAGGCATTAATTTTCATGCTTGAGAAGATGTAAATAAAAATTTGAAATCAATGTTATTGCCTGGATATCCAACTCGAATGTAGGTCCGGCCGATTACTTCATGTTTAATCTCCTGGGCTTCGTATATCTCTAAGCAAACTCAATATTTCAAAAATTTTATTTATTTACAATAACCCCAGAAGGCATGAAATGCACTTATACTGGAAGAAAAAAAAAATAATAGTCAGTACGGGAAGCACTTCGCATACGGAGCCAGGTCGAAATCCCCAATAGTGGAAGCAAATCTTGCGTAGGAGGCACATACAAGTTCTGATGGAAGACTGTTCCATATTCTTGCCACACGGCATCTATATCCTTGGAAAAAACAATCCCTTCTAGCCATTGGTATTTTTATGACTATAATTTTTAAAACTATTGATGTGACACAAAACCCCCCACCAAATTTTCGTATTTCTACATTAAAATCGGCAAAATCAACACTGATTTCTATGAGGATCACCCTTTCCCTGACCCTCAAAGCGATGCTGATGATGATAACGACGTCATTCAAAAAACCTCATTACTGGGAGTATTGAAAATGTGGCCAACCATTATAAAGGCATAAATATTATACATGTACTGACAGCGTTGAAGAAATTACTAACCATTGTAAAGGCATATACACGTCTGAAACGCATTGCTAAGGAACCACGGTAACCAAAGTGAACATTCCGAAAGTGATTGCTGAGGCCCAGGAACCATTGTTGCCCGACAAATTTTTTTGCCCATTTGGGGCATTTGCCTTGCTCTGACAAACTTTTAAAGTAGCCTATCGTTCAAGTCGGGTCCCATTTGGTATATATGCAAAATTTGGCGACGATCGATCTAAAATTGTAGATTTGTATAGAGAACATACACACACACAGACAGACAGAAAATCAATTTTATATATATAGAAGATAGACTAGCTATAATACCCGGCGCTGCTCGGGTTTTCTTCAATGGCTTTTTTGGATCACGTGATATCTCCCTCTCTTTTTCTTGAGGGACATACAAACCGTGTCCAAGTTAACCAATATGGCGACCTGCGCGATTCATGAAGTAAACAAATCTAGATTTACACAGAAACGTAGAAATGAATGTATATTTTTCTTTTTTTAAGGGGCGCTAGGTATTTCGATCCCCTTGAACTTCAAGTTATCCATCTGTCTGTTCCAGCTTCCAAAAATCCTTAGTTAAAGCTGTGGAATTTTTTCGATGCACTTTTCACGGGCTCATAA
Source organism: Pholcus phalangioides (assembly GCF_987345545.1). Classification (NCBI taxonomy): domain Eukaryota; kingdom Metazoa; phylum Arthropoda; class Arachnida; order Araneae; family Pholcidae; genus Pholcus; species Pholcus phalangioides. The sequence goes on from NW_028301606.1 coordinate 5,624,950, forward strand.
CTAATTTTAAAATATCCTAACCCACATGAATTTATGCAAATAAATATCAAAAGAGACAATATGGAGACATTAATTTTCATACTTGAGAAGATACAAATGAAATCAATGATATTGCTCGAATATCCAACTCAAAAGTACAGGTTTGGCTAATTACTTCATATTTAATCTCGTGGGCTTCGTATATCTTTAAGCGACCTGAATATTTCAAAAATCGAGAATTCAATACAATTTTTAAAATTATTGATGGGGCGGAAAATCCCACTATTTTCCGCATTTCTACAGTAAAATCGACAATTTTAGCACTGATTTCTATGAGGATCACCCTTTTCCTGACTCTCAAAGCGATGCTGATGATGATTATGACGTCTATTCAAAAAGCCTCATTACTGAGAGTATATTGAAAACGTGGCAAACCATTATAAAGGCATAAACTATTATACATATACTAACAGGATTAAAGAAGTGACAAACCGTTGTAAAGGCATATACACGTCTGAAACGCATTGCTAGGGAACCACGGTAACCAAAGTAAACGTTCGGAAAGTGATTGTTGAGGCCCAAAAACCATTGTTGCCCGACAGTTTTTTGCCCATTTGGGGCATTTGCCTTGCTCTGACGAAATTTTAAAGTAGCCTATCGTTCAAGTCGGGTCCCATTTGGTATATATGCAAAATTTGGCGACGATCGATCTAAAATTGTAGATTTGTATAGAGAACATACACACACATAGAAAATCAATTTTATATATATAGATATTGACATCACCGACAGGTACCCTACATACAGATAGAAGCATAGACTCATACAGACAGGCGCCTCTTAGGTCAAGGGATTTAGATATTTCCACAAGGGGTTTATAGATACTTCCCTAAATTGCAAGGCTTTATCGAGCACTCCCCTCCCCCCTTCCGCGAACACACATCGATTCTCTGGTAAATTGGTAAATTATATAGAGTAAAGGAAAATAATAAATTAGCTCGGTTGATATTAGCGCTTATTGGTTTCGGAACTGCAAGTCCCTTCTTTAGTGCGAACATTTATACTGATATTGTAGAAGGCTCAGGCCCGTCATTTGGGGGGGGGGGTCAGGGGAGCCGTTGCCCCTCCTTGACTTTTGAAAATAGACTAAAAATGGTATATATATATATATATATATATATACACACACACACGCACACAAATTTATATATATAATTATAAATACATTGAGTACATGTTCTTTGCCCCCCCCCCCCCCGGAAAAAGTTGAAATGACGGCCCTGAGAGAGAGAAGGCTGCAAGATTGTTTTTGCAATATAGGTCGCTAAGTGAAGTCCTTCACTGATCCAAGTCTAACAAAGATTTTGGTCTAATGGAAAATTATTACTATTACTAGGGCCCGGATTTCTGTCTTTGTGTGTGTGTGTGTATTGGGGAATATTGAATATTCCGCTATTTTTGCGATTGATGGATCGTATTTTCAAAATTTTAAGGCATATTTTGCATGTTCCATGATTCTCGATAAAAATTAAATTTTTTCCTCGCTATTCCAATCCCGCTTCAGACTGGTTTTTGCGATTCCCGCCTCTGACGAAAGCTCTTATGGCTAGGATTCTTATTCACTAAAAATGGAACGTCGTTGCTGATTGGTAAAAAATCCTGAAATTCAGGTTTCTTAACCAATCAGCAATGACATTGAACTGTTAGAGCATAAAAATACTAGTCCTTCAACGGCACTGGTGTGTGTGTGGTTATAAATAGATTTATCATCATTTGAATCGGTGTCGGTGATGGGAACTCGTGGGAAAAATTGGCTAAAAAATAGGTAAGTGTGAGAAATTCTTTAGCGTTTGTGAGAAATTTTGAGAGTTTTATCAAATAAAAATAGTTATTTATTTATTTATTTAATTTTATACTTTTTTAAAGCTAAATACACTACTTGGCTAGGTATTTTTACCTATACGTGACATATTAATTCTGAAATTGTAGGAAAGAAATTGTTGACATATTTCGAAGAAATCATAGGAACCCTCTGTGACTGAAACAAAGTCCTTCGATCCTCCTATTGAGAAACACCAGCTTAAGCGTTACACACAAAATTAATTGATTTGTGTGAATTGAATGCAATAATTTTGGAAATACCTATTCAAAAGTTCCACAGTGGAACCTCCCATAACAGATGTTCCATCATCAGCGAACGACCCCGTTAACGGGCACTTTTGGACCCCGTGAAAGGGGATTTAGTGTATTTCGGTATGCGTATATTAACAGACACTCCCCGTTTGAAGATAAAAGTTTTGGTCTCACGGGTGCCCGAAATCAAGAGGTTCCACACTGTATTAATAAATTGATATTCTCCCATTTCTCTCAAATCCCTGGCTAAAAATTTAACTTTAATAAATCTGAACATTATATATATATTTGTCAAATTATTAAATTATCATTATCAACTCAATAAGTAAATTATTTATATCTTTTACACTGGACAACAATGAAAAATTGCGTCCCACATAAAAATATACAACTCCGAATGATTTTGACATGCTGAGCATGAATATCATCATGTAAAAAGTGCTATCACAATTGTTTTTGTATATTACCATGCAAAGAGTTAAAAAAATACTTTACGAGCGCTGTCTGTGAACAACACTGAAATTGCCGACATGAACATCCAACAATGAAAGTACGACATGAAATTCAAACAATGAAAGTACGACATGAAACACGCAATGCCGAATGATTTTGACCTGCTGAACACGGATATCACCATAAAAAAGTTTTATCGGCTTTTTTGGAAATAATACCATGCAAAGTGTTAAAAAGTGCTTCACGAGCGGTGTCTGTGGACAACAATTAAAGTCCAGCAATGAAAGTCCAACATGAAAGTCTGAAAATGAAAGTCCGGCATGAAAATACACAATTCCGAATGGTTTTCGCCTGCTGAACACGAATATCACCATGAAAAGTCCCATCGGCCTTATACCGGAGATATTGCCATGTTTAACAGCTGCAGTGTTTGTAATATATTTGCGTTTTATGCGTTTTTTGCTGTACTTTCATGTATTTGTGCTGTGTTTTTATGTATATTAATGTATTGCGTGTCTATGTATATTTGTGAGGTTTCTATAATATTTATGTTGTTTTTCACATATTTATTATTTTTTCCATTGTGTTTTAATGCATTTGTATTGCACCACCATGCATGTAATGGATAAATATAAATGAAACCGGAGCCGATGCAGATTTTTTATGGGCAGTCAGATTCGTGCTCAGCACACCGCATTACGTAGGAGATGGCTGTTGTTATTCAGGACACAGAAAAGTTTGCGAAATTTGTTGTCTAATGTAATTAATGTGCATATTCTCTCACTAAATGCAATTAATCTTATAAATATCCGAAAAAAATGTAAGAAAAATTTTAAACGCAATTAAAGCCAAATCTAACCTTAAAAAAAATTAATATATATATTTTTTCAATTGAGAAAATGAGGATTTATTTTTGGTAAAAACGAAATGTGTAAGAGATGTGTCATGATTGCACTACTGCATGCGAGGCGAGCAACAACGCACGAGACGTCATAAAAATCATCTCCAAAAACTCACCTGAGCAAATATTCGCAGGTAACGTACGTATTTGCAGGACACCGAAGGAAAAACAAAAAGTGCGTGATAGACTCGGATTTAGGACTATTCTGTCGACAACGACACGTCGTACAAGTGTCGGGCTCTACAAAAATATCCAACAACAACAACAACAACACATCGATAATAATGGTCCGTTACTGCTGCTGCTGCTGTTTCTCCAGGACTTTGCAGCAGGATCAGCGGATGGTGATGATGATGATGACGACGACAGAAAAAAAAAAAGGAGGAAGAGGTAGGATGAGAATCAAGAAGATGGTAGAAGAGTAAGACTTGCCAGTGTGGACGATTCCCGGCAGATCCCGGTTTTCCTCCTGTCCCGGATTCCACCCACCCTCTTAATCAAAAACGGGAGATGAGGATACTGTTTTGCTATTGGCCGTTGCCATGCCGACCCCACGAAGCTTTCCTTTTAAGTTTCTCTCTCTCGTTCTCCGGGACCACGGAAACGCTCCAGGGCGGCGTGCTGTGGGGGACCACGTTTACTAGCAGTTCGAGGGGGTCGGGAGTTATGTGGTCCGAATGTCGCAGACACACACACACACAACCTCGGTTAATTTCCGGTTTTTACCTTTCCCTTCTCCCATATCCTGGATCCGGAATTTTTACGGGAAATCCTGATGAATTCGCACTTCTTGTCCTGGTTGGTGGTGGTGGTTAGAAAGAGAAGGATATTATCTCATCAGCGATTTGTTATGTGGTGGTTGTAGTGGGATGTGAAAGGACACGACAAGCCACATTTCAATGGAGAATGTTTGAGATTTTTTTTTGAACAGCGGAAATTGCTTTCCGGGACAGAAGAGTCACAAAAATTAATGACCCCTGACGACATGAATTGAAATGAGCATTTTTATATTCAACAGTTTTTAAACTCGCGAGATTAGTTTTAATTGCCTATTTAAGGCCATGGGTTTTAACCTCGAATTTGATAAGTGTCCTGGAAATAACACTGGGCATTCGTCAGTTTGCTTTTTTTATAAACTAATTAAGCCTATGTAAAGAGCCGCCTTAACAGCAGCATAAGCCTTCAAAGCCCGACTCCATAAATTTGGCCCTGGATTTATGGGTGCCCACTATATACAGGGTGATTCCATAATTCCCCCCTTGCCACATGTTACTATTACTACTACTGCAACTGAACCGTAGATGCACCTCGTTGATATTACTCTGCAGAGCTTCTAACGGATTGGTACATGTTGGAATGTGCGTGTACGTAGTGTGAGCCTAACGCGAATCGTGTTTCTGTGTAATGCTTGTTAGAGTGCTGCCATCTATTTTTCAAACTATGAGTGAACTATAAATAGTAATTGGATATTTGTACCGTTGTAGGCATGCTGCTCTTTGCGGCGAGACATTTTAATCGGGCATTTGCGACTCAAAATTTGGAAAAAACTGAAAATCAACCTCAGCTGACCACCGTGGCACTGGTGTGGTTTCACTGGTGGGGTTCCCGGATTCTCGCGATGCGTGTCACTATAATCATTCGACCAACACCGCGTTTGCACATTTTACTGGCGAACAGTTGTTTCTGAGGCATACTTCCAATTAGAAAAAAAAATCCAAATTACATGTAAAACTCAGATACGTCATTCATGTTGCAAATGGTTGTTAAAATAAAGTTATTAAAATAAAAAAAATGAAAATATATATATATGGACACCCTGTTCTTAAAAACCCTAGTTATAGAAAGCTGTTGTTTTGTCTCCTTTGAGGCCAAAAAAAATGCGTCAAGGCGAATTATGGAATCACTTATATTAGATTCTTTAAGGCAGAGACGTAAGTAGGGTTTACAGGGACATGGAGAACCCATGTCCTCTCCCCCCCCTCCCCCACAATATGACAATATGATCAAAAATTCAATGTACTTGTTGATATTTTCGTAATAAATTAAAAGGTAGAAAGAAGGTGCCAAGTTTCGAATCCGAATGAGCGCCGAAAATTTATGGGCCCTAGCCACGTGCTCCGTTTGCCCGTGCGAGAAACCGTCTCTTCCCCGGGAAAACTGATATTCCCTAACTACTTTGAAGTTTGAGCTTACCAATTCCTTTACTTAATCTCGAAAATTACAGTATTCAATCTCATTATCGCGCCCACGGGCGCATGCGTTAAAATAGCTCTGTCTATCTGACCACCGCGGCCACCTTTATGAGACGTGGAGAAATAATAGATAGATTAATAGGTGTGGCAAAAATAATCACGAAGGCGTCATCATGGTAACTGACAACACTCGATGAAAAGTCTTATTCATTTGCTTTGTATTTCTATTAGGCCTACTAAGAGAAAGAGGCCCCAACTATACACGGGGCCTGCTGAAGACCCACATATCCTGTCACTTATCCCTAAGGGGGCAGCTCTGTTTAAACAGAGGGTATTCAGAAAATGACAAATTGTTCTTCTGGAATTATCCTTCTACTAATTCTGAATTTTCATAAAATCTGAAATTACTTCTTTCATTATTTTCTCATTTTTCATAAATCATGAAACTATTTTCATCGTTCATTCTGAATTTTTATTATCCCTGGAATTATTTTTCTTTCGTTACATACTGAGCGACTTAGAAAAGATGGGGGAAACTTTACTTTAAGAAGTGAAAGTTCACACCAATACAAACAATTGTCATCAAAGAATGCACGGTCTAACGTGAAACCCAAACGCGCTAGAACGTTTCGAAACCATCGCCCCGCAAACGTCAGAACGGCATTCCCGTTGAAATTTATCGGGACAAAAAGAACACCATGTATGCAAATGTAAGCCTTGGAAGAAGAAGAAGAAGAAACCGTATGCAAATCTATTTCACAATGAATAAAAGGCCCGGATGCTAGCCCTGTAAAGTTTTCCCAGCGTGGAACCGTTCTAACAGTTGTAACGTAAGGGATAATGGCGCACTTTGGTAATACTAAAGAAGCAGACATGCATTTCATTTACGGAGCTGCAAGCGGAAGTGCCACAGAGGCAGCACGAATGTACGGTGAGCGTTTTCCCCACAGTCACTTGCCCAATTCGAAAACATTTGTGCGCTTGCATGTAATACATATATAATTCTGGAATTAATTTTATTTCATTGCATATAATTCGGGAATTATTTTTCTTCCGTTACATATAATTCTGGAATTATGTTCCTTTCGTTGTATATAATTCTGGAATTATTTTTTTCTTTCGTTTCATATAATTCTGGAATTTCTTTTTCTTCCGTTACATATAAGGAATTATTTTTCTTTCGTTGAATATAATTCTGGAATTATTTTTCTTTCACTAATTTCTAAATTCTATTTTCCATCAATTTGAAAAAAGGTTTGTTTTCCAATAGTTCCCGTTCTTGTTAAATTCAAAAGTCATTACTTTTGAGAATTTTCATAAATCTTTTAATTATTTGAGTCATTACTTCTGAATTTTCATCAATTTCAAAATTTTTGTTGATTCTAAATTTTTTACCATTTCAACTATTTCTCAACATTTCTGTACATTCTGCAATCATGCGTGCATGCTTTCATGGGTGCCGATTCCACCCACAAAGCAAAAGCAGGGTTCCTCCAACCAATTAACACTCATTATCTAGTTCCATGCTCATAAGCATAAAACAACAGCAATTAATTAACCTCTTGATCATGCATCATCTCATGTTTCATAAATTCGAAAAATACGCATTATATCGACCAGGATCATGACCATCTGCTTTAATGCATGTCAACATTTATGTCAAAGATCGAATTTTCCTCATCTTTATGATGAAGTCCCGTGGCAGTGAAATTAATGTCCTCTCGTCAAATTGAAAATTAATGATGATAGATGGCTCTTATAAATAGCACGCATATTTCACTAATTCGAGACATCGAATTAGATGAATGGCGTCTTATACAGCCGGAGAGAGAAGCACCAGGTATTGATTGATCTCTCTCTCTCTCTCTCTCTCCTGCTCCAGACGGTTATTCCAAGAGAGAGAACTAGACCGGTCTATGTCTAGGTCTTAACGCTGAACTGCGTTCTTAATGCCAAGGGGAGAGAGGTAACACATCAATATGTCTGCGATGTGGACTTCTATTTTCGTTTTTTAATGAGCCAGTTCCACTTACGGCGCTTCCTAAGGTTATTCAGCTACAATAACCTAAGCTCTATATAATTAATTGATCTGACTTCATTAATTACTTATTTAGAGATTATGCAACAATTTTTCATATAAAGTAGAACATACATGTAATGAACATCAAACCATAGCCCGTGAGCCAAATGTGGCTCTCCGAGTAATCTGATGTGAACAACACAACCTTATTTATACATACGTATATAATAACATGTCCTGATAGACTGACTAATTCATCATCACCGAGCCAGAACCACTGTAGCTATAAATATCAAATTTGGTCAATGATTTCGTTTCATATGACGTAAAAACTCAATAAGAAGAGTTTTTGTTTGTTTTTTTTTCAAATTCGACCCCTAAGGGGGTCAAAACGGGGGTTCCAAGGTAGCATATTGAAATCATCCCGAGTCAGAACCACTGAAGCTGTAATCATCAAATTGGTTCAAAAGTGTTATTTCATGACGCAAGAAAAAACAAAGAAGGGGTTTATCGAAATTCGACCTCTAAGTGGGGTCAAAAGGGGAGTTCGAAGGTAACATGTAGAAATCATGCCGAACAAAAACCGCTGAATCTATAGTCACGAAATTTGTTCAGAAGATTTACTTCATATGACGTGAAGACAAACCAAGAATGTTTTTTTCGAAATTCGGCCCCTACGGGGTTCAAAAAAAGGTTCAAAGGTAACAGAGAAATCACGCCAAGCTGAAAGCTAAAGATATATTTATGAAATTTGGTCAGTATTTTAATTACATGAAGTAAAGACGCACTAAGAAAGGGTTTTTCGAAATTCAACCTCATAAGGGGGTTATAAGGGGGTTCAAAGGTTATACAGAGATATCATGCCGAGCCAAAACCGCTGGAGCTATCCATATTTATGAAATTTGGTCAGTAGTTTTATTTGATGACGTAAAGACTCACCAAAAGGGTTTTTTTTCTCGAAATTCGGAATCTAAAGTGGTTATGAAGGGACTTAAATATTATATGGGACAATAATGGCTGAACAGAAATAACCGAAGCCTTAAATATATATCAAATTTGGACAGTAGTTTCATTTTGTAATGTTACAACTTACTAGCGATGGATTTTTTCAAAATTTCATACTGTAAGAGGGACGGGGTTTAAAAGTTATACGTGAAAATCATCGCTGAGCCCAAACCGCTAGAAACTATAAACATGAAATTCGGTCAGTATTATTTATTTATTTTAAGCTCTGAAAAAACATCGTAGAAGCAACAGTGATCACTGGGTGTGCTCGGGGAGAGATCCAATTCCATCTCAAAGTGTACTTTGCCATGGCTATTAATAAATTTCAATGGCAGTCTCTGGAAATGGCCGGCATCGACTTGAGAGAGGACTATTTCTCTGATGGACAGTTTTATGTCGCATGTTCCAGAGTGAGCTCTGCCAGTAGCCTGATCACCTTGGCCTCAAAAGGGCCTTTTTGGAGCCAAGGTAATGCCTTACCACAAATGTGGTTTACAAAGAAGTGCTGGGCTAAATGAAACTAAATTTGTTTGGTATGTTTTATGCTTTATGAGTTTTTCGAAATTTCAACCCCTAAAGGAGTCATAAGGGGGCTCAAAGGTTACATGAAGCAACATCGCTTCGCCGAAACCGATGAGGCTGTAAATATGAAATGTGGTCAGTAGTTTTGTTCTATAATGTAAAGATTCACTAAGAAGGGAGTTCTCAAAATTCACCCTCTGAAGGGGTCGTAAGGGGGGGAGGGGGGTGAATTCGAAATTTATACGCATATGTATGAAATTTTGTCAGTTGTTTTATTTTCTAATGTAGAGGCTCACTAAGAAGGGATTTTTCAAAATTTTAAACCCGTAAATTTGTCTTAAGGAAGAAGTACTAGTATTTTCGGATTACCATATCCACGCCGTCGAAGCTGCGGGTAACAGCTAGTTTTGTATAAATGAACTGAGTGGCATATTTCTAGATCATTTGAGTGACCCGCCATACATATCCTGATAACTTGAGTCACACACTGCACGCTACCATTTCACTCAAATGACCCGTGGCATATCTATAGATCACTTAACTGGCCTGCGTTATATATCCTGATAATTTAAGTGACCCGTGGCACATTTACACATCATTTTAGCACACACTCTTACAGATCGATCAAGTGACCTACGGCACAATTACAGATCACTCTAGGTCAAGGGTGTTCAACGATTAGGAGGGTCCGAGCCACTTCATTGTTTGAAAACGTGTCGCCAGCCACTCCAGTGATCTAGAACTGAGCCTCGAATCACTTAAGTGATCTGGAAATGTGCCACTTAGTTGATTTTTACAAAATTAAATTTGATGTTAAAGAAAAAAGGGATGAAATGCCCTCCAGACCCGCTGATGAGCTAAAGCCGGGATAACACTATAAAGGTTTGATAAAATATCTTTTACAAAACTTGAAAGTACAATCAATAAGCCTATCGGCTGCATTCGCGCGAATGCAGCCGATACGATTATCGGTTGCATTTACTGCAACCATACGATTATTGGTACCATTTGTTGCAACCATACGATTATTGGTACCATTTGTTGCAACCATACGATTATTGGTTGCAAGTTTCATAATGGAACTTTTATCAAACTTTTATAGCGTTTGGCCAAGATTACACTTTACACAAGATTACACAAGTTTTACAAAAAATATTTTATAAACTTGACAAATGCAACCAATAAGCTGATCGGTTGTTTTGTTTACTGCATTACACGAAAGAGTAATGCAGTGAATTACTGCTTTTACAAAATGCTGCCTAACAAATGAATGAAACAAATTAGGGCTTTTTAGTGATAAAATAAATAAATATTCGTTATTCAACATATTTAAATTAGTATTTTATATTTTTATTGCAAGCTTATACATAGTATTGACGAAACTTTCAAGGTAAATTATATCGTGCACAAAATAATTTTTTAAAGGAAAAAAAATTTTTTTTCCTTTTGTGTGTTACTTAGGCTTAAATTAGAAGTAAAATGACCTATCAAAAATACACTGCTTAAAACAATTAGGGTAGCAAGCAAAAAAGTGAAGAAAACCGTGAGAGACAGCCACGTATTGGCATACAATGGATAGTACACGCGTATCAATGCGCAATACAGAAAAAAGACGTAAAAAATTTGGAATTAAGCTTTAATTCTTTGAAAATATGGAAAAAACATGAAAAGATGATTTAGGGCAACAATTTGGTTACATGTAAACGATAAAAAAAAAAAGTACTGTTTAGACATGATGCACGAGTTTTAATAGGGAGTGTGGTCTCCTCGAACAGCTAAGACTGCTGCACACCTGTTTGCCATGGATGCGATGAGGTTATCGATCAGACTTTGGGGAATACTGTTCCACTACTCAAGAAGTGCAATCTGCACGTCTCGGACAGTAACAGGCGGCCTTGGTCGCGCAGCAATGCGTCGTCCGAGCATGTCCCAAACATGCTCGATTGGATTCAGGGCAGGAGAGCACGCTGGCCATTCCATACGCTGTATTGTTTCAGTCTCAAGCATGTTCTCCACCAGACGATCTCTATGCGGTCGGGCATTATCATCCTTTAAAACAAAGGGATCTCCAATGGCTCCAGCGTAAGGGATGACATGAGGTCGCAGTATCTCGTCTGCATACCTTCGGGCTGTCAAAGTGCCATTCCGAATGATATGCAGGTCCGTACGTCCACCTATGCTGATTCCACCCCATACCATACAACCAGCTCGTCTGTATTGTGACCTTTCACGAACGAATGCGGGGTTATTTCGAGTGTCCCTGTTTCTCCATACCAGAACACGTTGGGTGTCACACTCCAGATTTAATCGGGACTCGTCTGTAAACAGCACTTGGCTCCAATCTCGATGTTCAGCAGCCCATCTTCTTCGGGCCGCACGGTGGCGTGGGGTCAACGTAATGCAGACCATTGGCCTACGTGCATAGAGCCCTCCCTCATGAAGCCGATTACGTACTGTTTGGCTGGACACCCTTCGTCCTGTTGCCAAGAGCAACCGTCTTTGCAGCTGCGTAGCATTCTCTGTTCTGTTTCGACGGGCTGTTAACCGTACATACCGGTCATCAGTTGCTGTAGTGGCGCGTGGCTGACCTTGCCCTGGTCGACGTCTAACATTTTCTGTTTCTTGGAATCGATTCCACAGCCTTGCAACAACACTTCTGGCGACTCCAACAGCGTCCGCGACACTACGTTGTGTTTGCCCGGATTCCAATCTGCCTATAACACGCCATGCCATGGATTCCGGTAAATCACGTTGTTGAGACATCCTCAAGTCACCTTGTCTCACAAAAAAATACTGCGCAATCGAATTTTACAGTTACGGCAGTAAAACAGACGTTTCTGCAACATCCCGATTTCTGCCCTTATCTCCTTTTTCTGGTTTTTGACGTCACGAACTTTGATTTGCATATGAAGTTTTCTTCTTCCGTTTCCTGCTAGGCTTTAAATTATGGATGATTCATTTTATGTTACTTATCGGTATACATCTTTGCGTAATTTTGTTAAAACCATGTGCTCCCCTAATTGTTTTGAGCAGTGTATTTATGATAATTATTTCATTTTTTACGATGTGCTACTGAAAAGTGAAAAATCCGGGAAACAAAGCATTGGAAAATTGATCAGTTTATTTGTGTTTTCCAATCATTACAAGGCCCTGATTAGATATATTAAGGTGAGAAAATATTGCGTGGCTCCCTCTACTGCCAATACTGCATTATATATCTGTAGTGTGGCGTTAGCTACTACAGCAGGGATGCACAACCTTTTCATTCCGCAGGCCAGATATGTGATGCCGCTACTTCTCGCTGGCCAGAAACTGCTACGCATATGGACTAGGACCATAGGCAATAGGACCCGTAATTTTGATCGTTCCCTCCAGAATCTTCTAAGAAGTTTATCTGGACATTTTTGTTTTATTGAAAACAAAAATTAAGATGTTTTACTAATAGTACTGTGGTAATTGCGACTGTAACTACCATTTCTAACCACACAAATGCTTATTAATAGCGTAGTTCTGGTGAGCTTGCAAACTTTTCTAATGTTTTTGGTCATGTAAATAATCATCTCACATATTTGTCAAACGATAAACATTTTTGTGAATTACATTTTAATTTAATATTATTTTTATTATTTCTTTATTTTTTGCAATTAACAGTTAGCATTAGATCTATTACAGTGAAATATTAAATCATTATGCTTCACTCATAGTTTCAAAAATAGATGGCAGCTCTAAAAAATCACGCACAACTCTAGATATACGTACTCATACTACACATGCATATTTCTGGCACAACTCGTTCGGTAGTATTTCACATGATAGTTGTGCTCGGTGTAAAAGACTGAAAGATTTCTGTCTGACATTCGTCTCATAATAATTACTAACACTTCTCAGTAACTTACAACCTGATTAGAACGATGCTTGTTAACCGCATTTCATGGAACATTCCTATATTTTGGTCGTTTCTTCTTTTCCACATGACTGCCTCGTTTTTTCAATGAAACTTATTTGAATTTTTAATCCGTACTAAAATACCGAATGAATATAATTTTCATACCTGTTATATTATGGTATAATTGTGGCTGAAACTATTCATACCACATACAGGCAGCCTCGCTTAAACGAATAAAATCCTCCGGCACCAAAATGTCTCTCATGTAGGCAATGTTACAGTTCCGCGTTTAATATGATAATTTCAACTACTTTTAGCCGCTTAATTGAATATTACGCTTCACACCTCAACTGGTAATACGCATTAACCACTATACATAATTTATTGAAGCATTTGGAATTAATAGCAAATATGTTACTAAGTTGTTGGGCTGTTGAATAGTCTTTACTTGTCAACTAGGAGGAGACCCTTCATTACGAGGACTCGAAGGAATCGACTAGGAGTAGAGGCTTAAAGTCCAATCCGCACCTTCTCGTGGTGCAGCCTGTAAGCTGCCATGTTTCAACATGTGGTGAACAGACGTAGATGGGCTTCTTCCAACCCGCACTGGCCGGCGTTGAGGATTACGGCCGAAAACCCTCTAAAAAGAAACATGAACTCTGTCTATAAAAATAAGGTCCTCAGTCCCTAGCAGTCTGAGTGTCCCTGGTTACGGCAGCAACCAGCAAGACATGAAGACAGGGAGTGCTAAGCATCTCTGGGTTGGACCGGGCTGCCATATAAGATGATGATCTTGGCCACGTATAACGAACGATCTCTTTCTTCAGAAAATCGTTTGCAGGAGTTGGAAGAAGAACTGGAGAGAATAAATTGGGGCATCTTAGGCACCTCTGAAGTAAGAAGAAAATGAGAGGAGAAAATCGATCTTGTCAGTGGACATGCATTTTACTGCAGGGTAACATATAATGGAAGAACCAGTTCAGTAGGATTTTCCGAGCGAACAGTTTTGCATCATGAATTCATTTTCTAAGAAGACCTGGAGAAGTCCAACTGAAACAAAAGTGAAATAGACAACATCCTATGCAATAAGAAGCGTATGATCCAAGGCTACAGTGTTCTCAACAAATTCAATACAGGAAGTGATCATCGACTGGTGAGATGTAGAATAATGCTCAACACCAGAATGGAAAGAGCGAAACTTATCAAAAATACAAAAACTGTCATCGATATGGTAAAGCTTCAAGAACATCGATATAAATTCCAGTTAGAGCTGAAGAACCGATTTGATTTGCTGTATAACACCACTGAAGATGGACAAGATGTCACCACGATGAACAGAACTTTAACCACTACCCAAAAAGAAGTAGCAAAGGAAGTCGCTGGAGAAAAGAAATCAAACCGGTGAAGAAAAAAACAGAAACTAAATCAAAAATGGAATATGCACAACTTTGCGAGACAGTACGAAAGCCGATTACAGAAAATGTCAGGAAGTTTAATTGCGATATTGTAAAAAAAAGCACTGGAAGATAATAGGAGCTTAAAATCAGCAAAACGAAAACTGTGAGCTGGGAGAAAGGAAATTTTTCCACTAAAAAGGAAAGATTGAAATGAAATCATTAGTATTGTTGAGGAATTTCATAATATTCTATACAAACATGAAGAACCAGGATCGGAACAAAGGAAAAGGAGAAGGACGAAAAGAAAATGGAGCTGAATTCGTACAAGTAGCATCTGTGATGAAAGAGGAAGTCTACAAGGCTATAAGATGTATAAAAAAGGGAAGTGCCCCGGTGAAGATGGGATTTCAATAGACATTATTAAAGAAGCAGGAGAAAAATTTGCCAGTATGCTAGCTGCTTTGTTCACAAATTGTCTCACAAAATCGGATGTGCCTGCAGATTGGAATAACGCAATGATGGGATGGTTCTTCTTCACAAGAAGGGTGAAAAAGAGGGTATCAAGAATTATCGACGAATCAGTCTTATCTCAGTAATTTATAAAATCTTCACAAAAGTGCTGACATATAGGCTTGAATCCAAATTGGATGAAGCTCAACCAAAAGAACAGGCAGGATTTCGAAGTAGATTCAGTACAATGGATCATATCCAAACAATCAGGGAACTCACAAAGATACACAAAGAATACGAATCACCATTGTATATGGCTTTCATTGATTTTGAGAAAGCGTTTGACTCTGTCTTCACATCTGCTGTTGTTAAAGCTCTAGATGTAATTGGGGTAGAGAAGATTTACATCAATATCATCAGAAAGCAACTGCAACGATTCGTTTGAATGAAAGAAAAGCAAAGATTAAACTTGGAAAAGGAGTCAGACAGGATGATACTATCTCACCAAAACACTTTACCGCTGTTTTAGAAGACGTATTCAGAAAACTGGATTGGGATGAGAAATGAATTAAAATAAATGGAGAATTTTTCAACCATTTGCATTTTGCAGACGACATTGTTGTTAACAGTAGTAATTGTTTAGGGATCGACAAAGCGGAACCCGTCCGGGTCGATCTAAAATTTAATTTAAAATCATGTTTCTACCAAATAAAAATTAAAAACTTACCCCTCTCGCATTATGAAGAAAATGATAAATAAAATAAAACTGGGCAAGAATTAAACAACACTTAGTCGAAAAACAAAACCATTATAATCTTTCCTTTTCTTAAATCAGAGTGACAGAAGACGTTCTACCCTTCTTTTCTCCTCAGTTACATGATGTGTACTACTGAAATATACTCACACAAAAAAAGGAAAAAGAAATAATAATAATAATACAGCTCGTACATATGGTACCTCTGCCTCCCTCTGTTGGGAAGCAGTGGGAGTCGCAACATCCTCCCACCATTGGAATTGCAGTGCGCCTAAACAAAATTCCAATTATACAAAATATTGCTCCGAAATAAACATTACTGTGCATAGAATCAAAAAATAGCTATATATATACACATGCAACTACAAAAGTTGAAAAATACATATGCTCTGCATAATAACCCATAATAAAAGTTAAATTTTCAAAATTTGAGTATATGAAACATGTATAAAAATGCATGACATTCATAAAATAAATACATATTATGTAGTGCGACACATATTGTTGATTTTGTTTGCACACACGACTGTTGAGTGTCACAATATAAGTCTGTCCGGTATTTTCAGCTCTCGACCGAATCTAGACCTTCTCTGTTCGCTGAATTTAATGACCGGATCTTGTGAGTCACTCAATTCTAACGGGTAAAGTCTTTGTACAGGTCGAACTAGAGTTCCAGATCTCGTTTGGAGTCTTACCACGCGCGTGCTACCGTCTCTGCTGGGAAGAACTTCTGTTATTCTGGCCATGGGCCACAACACTCTTTTCTTGTCTTCCAGTCCCACCAAGACCACATCGCCGACTTGGAAGTTCCTTCCTTGTTCACTTGACCGTTGAATCAGCTGACCCAAGTACTCCTTTCGGAAACGGCTTCTCAATTCACCTCGGAGCTTCTGACGGTACTTGAGCCTAGCGTTGGAGCTCTTATGATCAATCACGTCAAGATCCGGAACTCCTGATGTTGGGATTTCTTGGAGAAAGGATGCTGGAGAAAGCGCCACCAGGTCGTCAGAATTCTCTGATACGAATGTGAGAGGTCTGCGGTTCACTGTAGCCTCAACGTCGCAAATGATCGTATAGAGTTCTTCAAAATGCAGAGATGATCGGCCTAGGACCCGCACTAAGAGTTCTTTGACTGATCTTATCAGTCTCTCCCACCATCCTCCCCACCAGGCTGCAGTAGGAGGGATGAATTTCCACTTGAATGGAGATAAATGCTTATCGTTGGTAACTTTCACCCAGTCAATTTGTTTTAGCGCATTGCTAGTTCCCACAAAATTAGTTCCATTGTCGGAGTATACAATGGATGGTCTGCCTCTTCTGGCCACGAATCTGCGGAAACTTTGTATAAATGCTTCGGTGCTTAAAGAGGACACTAACTCCAAGTGTATGGCTCTATAGATAGCACAGGTGAACAGTACGATCCAAGCTTTGGTTTTAGATTTCAAATAGAGAGGTCCACACAAATCTATGCCTACTATTTCGAAGACATTGGCCTCCCTCACTCTGTCGAACGGAAGCTGTATCGGTACACTTGTCCCTGCTTTGGCCTTGTGTCGTTTGCAAGGTACACATCTGGAAATCACTCGTCTAATTGCGCGTTTTGAAGATATAATCCAATACTTTTCTCTTAGTATTGACGCGAGGATTTGAGTCCCTGCATGGTTATTATTGACATGGCATTGCCAAATCAAAGAGTCCACAAGATAGTGTTTCGTAGGAAGGAGCAGCGGGTAAAGAAACGGAAATTCATCGTCTCTCTCAATAATTTTGGTTTTAATTCTCAATAGTTTATTCTCGTCTTCAACAACGTTCAGACCCTTGAAGCGATTTTCCTTGACAGGAAACGATTCTCGTTGCACAGACAACCAGAGGAGATTTTCTGCGTTCTCCTTCTCATATGCATCCACTAGATTTCCTTTCGGGATGACCTTTTTCTGTGCTCTTAAGATGAATCTTCTCACCCAGCAAAAGATGCGCACAATGCGAGAGAAGTTAGAGAATTTTTTATACCAACTAATATTTTCATTATTATCATTAACGCTTAAATTTACAGAGAAAGATTTCTTTCTTTCTACAGTTACTAGACGCTCATCTGTATGCACTTCTAGACTAGGCCAGGTATCTCGATTCTCTTTCAACCATAACGGTCCTTCCCACCATCTGCTCTCTATCAGGTGGGCTACATTACAGCCGCGAGAAGGAAGATCTGCTGGATTCAAATGACCTGGGATATAGAGCCATTGGTTCGGATTTGACAATTTTCCTATTTCTCGCACTCGGTTGCCCACAAATGTGCCCCACTGGTCATTACGTTTGATCCATGCAAGGCAGGTGGCAGAATCAGTCCAAAAGTACGAGCTAATTGAGGAAACATTTAAGGAATTTACTATGAAATTATTTAATCTTGCTCCTATGACGCATGCAAGAAGTTCAAGTCTGGGTATCGTAATTTTCTTTAGTGGAGCTAGCCTACACCGTGCACCTACCAACTGCACAGATACCTTATTCTGATTTTCGCATCTCAGGAAAATAGCCGTAGCATACGCCGCTTGACTGGCATCACAAAACACGTGTATAGACCAGTTCTCATGATCTCCATATCCTACTCTTCGTTGAAATTTCAGCTCAGCCAATAACCCCAGTTGTTTATACCAGCGGACAAAATTATCTCTTATATCATCAGGTAAGGGAGCATCCCAATCCGTTTTTAATACCCAAGCTTGCTGAATGAGCAATTTAGCTTGTAACATCACTGGGCATGCAAAACCAATCGGGTCAAATACGCTTTGCGTAATAGATAACATTTCTCTTCTCGTTGGATTCTGAATTTCTAGGTCTAATTTGACGGGAATGGTAAGACTATCGTCTGTTCTATTCCATAGATATCCTAATATATTGACTGAGGCACTGAAATCTGTGGGTTGGACGTCCGGGATCTCATGCTCCATAATGTCCACTTCCTCAGAAGGGCCAAACTCCCACATTCTCAACTTCATTTTCGCTTCCGCTAACATCTCTGTGGATTTTGTTATGAATTCTTTCAATTCTTCGGTATTGTCAACGGAAGTAATGCAGTTATCTACATAAAATGATTTTGTAAGCTTCTTAGCAAGATACTTCCTGTCTTCAGGTGCCTGAGATAAATGGTGTAATATTACCGCACCCAACAAAAACGGACTACTTGTTACTCCAAATACAACTCGATTATGCCTGAACACTTGTATTTTGTTCTCTGCATCCCACCATAAAAATCTCAAAAAATCTCGGTCTTCCTGATTCATTTCAATTTGTAAAAATGCGCGTCGAATGTCGGATATCACCCCTATCGCCTTTTCCCGAAATCTCAAAATTATGGAAGGGATTTGCTCGATGAGATTTGGTCCTTTTACCAGGCAATCATTGAGTGATGGATTCCTACCGCCTTTACAAGAAGCATCAAATACAGGTCGGATTTTAGTGGTCAAACTATCTGGTTTTATGACAGGATGATGGGGCAAATAGTGGCATTTTCGATCTAACTCATTGTCGGGTACCTTTTCTATTACTCCTTCCTGTTCCCACTCATTAAATACTCTTCCATAATCATCATAAGTAGAGGTTCTTTTCAGCTTGTGAGTAACGCTATACAACCTTTTCTCGGCTATGTGTCGATTGGAAGGAATACCTTGACGTCCGTCCAACCATGGTAATCCTACACAGTATCTACCATCTTGTTTCCTATCCAGTGATCCACAAAATTGTTCTTGAGCGTGCTCTTCCTCCTCCGCTTTAGTCATATGACTCCTGTTTTCGCCAATGCCAATTGTTTCCAAGCTCCATAATTCTGGAATTTTTAACTCCCTTATTGATAGATTTGTCACTGTCATAGTGCTAGCGGAGCGGTCAATTGGACATTTGTTATCATTCTTCTCCCCACATACTGTCCATCCCCACTTTGTTTCGATGGCGGTTAGACCACTTTGCAACTGTTTCACTCGTCCGGTCAAAATCTTACCATATATGTCTGCGCCTATCAGTACCTCAACTTCTGGGCAATTAGTTCCTACATCGGTTAACCATATTTTATTAATTTTGAGCTCTTCTAGTAGCTTACTCTCAAGGGCTAACCGTGGGATACTTCCGCAAATCACTTCCTGACTCAAAAATTCGAATTCTAACTGTGTTTTTAAATATCTATCGGTTGCCCCCAGAGTTGCACGGAATCTCTTATGGGGCTTAGCACTGATTGTTGAACCCCCGAATAAGGTATGTGATATAGTTTCCACTGTGACGCATTCGAGGCCCAATTCTTCGGCTGTGGACCGTTTAATATACGACTTTTGCGATCCACAATCTAAAAGCACACGGACTTGCTTTGAGAACTTCCCCGTAACCTTAAGCTCTAATGTCATTAATGCCACAGATGAAGTACATTTCTCCTGAACAGATGTGCTTTGCACAGTGCTTGAATCTGAAGAAAGGTTTTTATTATCCTCTATCGTACGTGTATCTTTTGCCTTTTTCATAGGTGTTTCGGGACATAGTAACGTGAGATGATTTTTATTACAAATATGACAACGGACGAGGGTACGGCAAAATTTTGCAATGTGATTTCTTTTAATGCATTTCATGCAGCATTTTTTTTCTTTAATTTTTTCTAATTTTGCATTCAGTGAAAGAGACATAGCCTCAAAACAATCTTTACTCTCATGTGAGGGACGATCACAAAAAATACAGTTCAACTTAACGTTCCCAGCATGTAGGTTTATTGCTGTGGGAAGGGGAGAATCTCCCTTTTTCTGTTTTTCTCGGGATCGTTGATCCCTTCCTCCCTCGAATCCCTTTCTTGCCAACAACACCCTTTCCTCATTTTCTACTTCATGGTGCAGAAAAGACATGAGTCTCGTTAACCTTGAACTTGGTTGTCGTTGAGGGGGAAATTCTTCCTTGGGGATGGAGTGCACATCTGTGGAATTTTCTAAAGCGGGGGAGGAAGAATACGAATAGCGTTGCCAGGCCCTTAGAATTTCTTCTGACAAACAACTTTCTACTAAGGGATATAGCCAAGCTCCATTGCTTTCGAAATCAACACCCATAGATTCTAAGGCCCGTAACTGAGCTTCTATGCTATCTACCAATTTTCCCAAGGGCAGCTTATTTTTGTTATGGCCTGAATTATCAATTATCAATTTTAATAATTCTCTTACATAGACCTCAATCAATAATTCGGTTTTACCGAACCTCTGTTTTAAAGCATTAATTGCCTTTTCATAATTTTCCGTTGTGACAGGATATGCATTGATAAATTCTTTGGCTTTGGTTCCAGATTGCATAGCCTGGCACAAATAATGAAATTTATCAATTTCGCTCAGTTCATCATTATCATGAATTTGTTTGAATTGAGCCCAAAACGGTAAATAATTGATTAACTCCCCATCAAACTTCTTAAGCTCAATTTCTGGCAATTTATACTGAGTACGTCTATTCGAACTAATGACAGATTCTGCCTTACTGCCCTGTTCTGGACTGGCATTTTGTAATGCCTCATTTACCAGACGTTTGATGGTAATAAACACATCTCTATACTCTTCCGTGGTATCATATTCTTTTGAGACATCATCATCACTAACATCTTTCAAGTCTAGAAGTGCATCTAGAACCGAACCGTCTAGATTTTCTAGTTTTTCTTTTAACTCTTCAAGCTTGCTAAATTTATCTAGAATTTCACTCTGATTCACTGGTTCATTACCTAATTCCTCTTTAAGAGAGTTTACCGTTTTTGTGAATGAACTTCTAATTGGCTTTCGTTGTCTAACTAACTTTTCCATGATGGAAATTCTTCAAATAAAATACCTTCGATTAAAATCTAAACTTATTTCACTTGGAAAATCCAAAAATTGTTTTTCAACTAAATCTAAAATTATTTCATTTAAAAACTCTTAAAATCAAAAATTCTTAATCCTGGCTGGCTCGCCACTTGTTTAGGGATCGACAAAGCGGAACCCGTCCGGGTCGATCTAAAATTTAATTTAAAATCATGTTTCTACCAAATAAAAATTAAAAACTTACCCCTCTCGCATTATGAAGAAAATGATAAATAAAATAAAACTGGGCAAGAATTAAACAACACTTAGTCGAAAAACAAAACCATTATAATCTTTCCTTTTCTTAAATCAGAGTGACAGAAGACGTTCTACCCTTCTTTTCTCCTCAGTTACATGATGTGTACTACTGAAATATACTCACACAAAAAAAGGAAAAAGAAATAATAATAATAATACAGCTCGTACATATGGTACCTCTGCCTCCCTCTGTTGGGAAGCAGTGGGAGTCGCAACAGTAATACAGATGAATTAGAAGAAATGATAAAAGAACTGGTGATGTATTGAGGTGGGCTTGAAAATGAATCTGCAAAAGACTAAAGACTAATCTTGCTCAACAACACAGAGATAGAAGAAGTAAAAAGCTATGTATACCTGGGACAAGAAATTCAAATTCAAATTTACTTTATTTAAGATTTCTAAACACAGTTACAAAACATTTAGGGGCTAAGCAAGCTTGTGAGCAAAACAATATCCGATACATATCTGTCGGCATAAATAATAACGAGAGAAAAAAAAGAAAGAAAAAAACACACATACGGACAACGGAATCATCAATGAAATAAGTAGAAGAATCAGGATTGGATGGAGCACTTTTGGCAAAAACTGTGTAATTCTGAAGAGTCACATGCTATTATGCCTGAAAAGAAAAGTGTTTAACCAGTTCGTGCTACCAGCATTGACTTATGGAGCTGAAACATGGACACTCACAAGCAAGACGATACAAAGGCTACAGACAACACAAAGGAGCATGGAAAGATGTATGCTAGGCATCACAAGGAGAGACAGAAAACGAATCACTTGGATAAGGAACCACACAAAGGTATATGATATCATGGAAAGAATTAAACGTTTGAAATGGAAATGGGCTGGACATGGTTGGAAGAAGACAGGACTATAGATGGACCACAAGTATTCTAGATTGGTACCCCCGTGGTGTTAAACGCCCTAGAAGGCGTCCCACGCAAGATGGATCGACGAGCTCAGGAACGTGGCGAAAGTGAACTGGATGGCTAAAGCATCAGATAAAGTAAAATGGAAAACTTTAGAGGCGATCTTCATCCAGCAGTGGATTGAAAATGGTTGTTGTTGAGGATGATCGTGTTACTAAGTTAAAATAAATGCATTTGATAGTAGGTACTGGCCTCCAAGTATTCAATTTGTCTTCAATACTTAAATTTAATTATTTTGTTTTTGTTCTCTGTTGAGCCAATAGAGGGCGCTAACTTTCCTGAAGGAAGGTAAAAATATTAGGCATTGCGATCATTGTAATTAATACAAATATGACGCCACAACAGGCAAATTGCCCAACTAGGTGGCTTACTTAAGAACATCACGGATCCCCGAGCCATTTTTTGGAGGCCCTACCTACTACTGCTACACCACACATGCATCCCGCCCACACCCCCCCCCCGCGGAATCCCCAACGAATCGGTACATGCGGGAATGTGCGTGTACGTGTAGTGAAACCTGACGTGAAGTTTTTTGTTTCTCTGTAATGCTTGCTATGGGTAGTGCTGCCATCTGCCACCAGTTTTTCTAACTATGAGTGAAGTGTTATGATTGAATGATTTATCATTGTAGGACTGTTGCTCTCTGTGGCGAGACTTTTTAACGGGGAGATCGGCTCACATTCACGCCTTGAAGTTGGGAACCACAGAAAACCAACTTCAGCCGACCACCACTGTGGGGTTCGAACCCGGATCGATATTAAATATAACTTTACTTTCATTTTTTATGTCTGATTTATTCGTGGAGCTTTATTAATATTGATCCTTCATAACTTTTCAATACACAAACTTTGCTAACGTTGTAAAATGGCAATTCAATTGTTCCCTCACATAATCGGATATTTTGTGCTGGAATAGTTGATATCCGATTAAGCGGGACCGCCTGTATTTGTCATGTTCTCTCGCATAGTTCGTTTTTCCTTAAACTAAATTTCTAGCCCCTGCGATTCCCGATTTTTTTTTTTTGAAAAGGTTTCCCGGCAGATTTTCCAAGTCATTTCGAGAAAGCATAATATACGAGAAAAAAAATCTTGATCAGGGCCACCCCTAACCAGACGCGGTGCCCTGTGCGAAAATAATGGTTGGGTCAGAGGTGTCTTAATAATTTCGGTATTTAAAAATTCATACACTATTACGGAATATACAGGAATGCTGAAAAATATCAAAACAAAAACTGAAGGAAATTTCAAATTAATGAAAGAAAAAATTCTAAAACTTATTAAAATTAGCATATAACGGAAGAAATTGTCTGATAACTGATGAAAATCCAGAATTCTAAATTGAATATAAGAAAAATAACTGTCAGAAATAATTTCATCCCGCATAAAAATTCAGAACAAATGAAAGAAATACTAGTTCCAGAATTGATGAAAATTTAGAATTTTGAAAGAAAAAGAATGAACTTTCTCAAATTAATTTCCTTCCTAGAATTAGTTTTTTCTTGGATAAAAATGCAGAATTAATTTCTAGACGAAAATGCAGATTTTCAGAATTATTTCTTTCTAAATGTATATGCAAAATTGCAGAACTATTTCTCTTTAGATGAAAATTCAGAATTGCAGAATTATTTCCTTCTAGATGAGAAAATACAGAATTCCAGAACTATTTCTCTCTAGATAAAAATGCTGAGTTTTTCAGAATAATTTCTTTCGAGATGAAAATGCAGAATTCCAGAATTACTTCTTTTCTAGATGAAAATGCAAAATTAATTGAATTGATGAAAATTCAGAATTTATGAAAGAAATTATTATTACCGCATAGGCGGTGCCCGGTGCGACAGTACCTGTCGCACACCCCCCCTAAGAGCTACTCTGGTCTTGATTGTACTTCTGGCCGCAAATAAGTATTATTCGTCAATGTTTTCACGAGAATGGGCGATATGAGGCTAGAATAAGCTAGATGTCCTTTGATTTTATCCTATTGAAATCTGGTCAATTAAAAAAAAAACTATTATCCCTTTTCCAATTAGGGTAAAAATATTATCCATATTTTCCGGAATATTCCCATATTTTCTGTAAAATTTCGACCTTCTCCACTTTTTAATACAAATGTGTGTGTGTGGACTATTTTTTCTTGTATTTTAAACTGAGCCTGAATTGAATATTTTGTTATTTTCTGAAATCAAGGCAGAGTCCTTTTAGGGACCTGGTGTGTGACAGAGGCGGTCGCGCAGGGCCCCGCGCTTTGTGGGGATTAATTCTGGAATTAATTCTTCCATTATTTCTGAATTTCTCTCTCTATCGTAAATTCTGAATCTTCATAAATTCTGAATTTTTTTTAATTCTGGATTTTTTTCCCTTCGTGAATTTCATCACTTCTATCAACTCCGGAATTTTTTCTTCCATAAATTATGAATTATCCTCAATTCTAGAACAATATTTTACATCAATTCTGGTTGTTTTTAAAATTCAGCACATCTAAAATTTTCATCAGTTTCGGGAAAATTAGTTTATATCGTTTCTCTCAGTGCTGGATTTTCATCAAATTTTGTATTAATTTACATTTAATTGCGTGTTCAAAATTGTTTGTGTAGATATTTCTCAGCATTCCTGTATACAGTATTCTGAAACAAGAGATATCGATTAGCCTCTCCGACAAAATAAATAAAATCGAGGCGAAAAGTGGGCCCTAAAATTTTTGGTGCCCTGAAATTGTTAGGACGCAACTGACCTAGCTATTGTTTTCGTTCCGGGCCCCGCGACTGGTAAGGGCGGCCCTGAATCAAGGCCTACAATTATTTTCTAAATTTATAAATTATAATTTGAGAATTATGCCCTTAAATATGAACATTCATTCATATTTGTCAAATTAAACGTTTTATTTTTTGTGATTTAAATTTTAATCCATTGTGATTTTCATTAGCACTCGACTTCCAGCCAATTGGCCAATTTTTCAGTAATTTCAATCATAATTAGCAGTTTTGCTTTCCTTTGGCATCATTTTTGTGTAACAATTGGAGATTATTAATATTTTCCTGTATTTGGGGGTATCACAAATTCCTGTATTTTTCTCAAGGAAAAACAGTCTTCTTGAGCTTGCCGCCCTTGGTTATAGCCCACATATCTTTTCTCCAATATGCTTCTGTCTCTAAATCACTCTTTTTGGTCACTCAATCACTTTCGCACTATTGTCTCTCTCTCTAGGCCACTCTTCTGGTCATTCACATGCTTGCAAACTCTCTAGATCGCTCGTTTGGCCACTCAATTTCCTAGTCCCTAACTCTCCAAGCCAAGGATTCTTAAACTTTTTTAGGCGCGACCCAAAATCAACAACACTTTCAAGTTAGCGACCCATCGTTTCGGCATGAAATTATTTTTTGAATATTCCTAAAAACAGTAAGTGGTGTCTGAACGGGTGAGACAATAACTCCTGAGCCAGGCTTCCCCCCCCCCCACCCAGAATGAAAATAGGGACCCAAAATTATCGAAAGCTTGTTATGAATTCTGATCATAATTCCTAAATATTTTTTAATTCTGTAATTACTCTTCTCATTAGTTTTCAATTATTTCTTACCTTTTTTTAATTTATTCTAGAATTTTTTCATTTCTTATTGAATTATTTCGAAGTCTCGTCAACCTTGAACCTTCACTAATTTTTGTTTATTGTGTTCATGTTCAGCGGTGGCTCGAGAAAAAAATCTATGCCCGTGCGGGACCTATTGGAGGTCCGTCGTCCCTCGAGGAAAAAGTCTCTACCCGAGCGATTCCTATTTTGTGCCATTCCTACAGTGGCACCCCGTTCCGCCGCATGGAGTTGCACGGCCTAAGAGCCGCCCCCGTCCGTACTTTTCAGCGTCTCTGTGCATTCTGGAATGATAGTGTGATTTTATGAATACCGACATCCCCACAATATATATATCTATATATGTAAAATCTGATTCTAGAGAGAGTCTTCTCCCTCCTCACCCCTCCTAAAAATGTCTGGGCCACAGCCCCAGGCTACCGAAATCTGTAATAATCCCCTGAAATCTGTGGCACAACTAATGAAGATTGTACTGTGTATGTATTTGTACGAAAAGTCTCAGATACCCCTGTGACCCATTGGTTAAGAACCCCTGTACTAGGGCCGCCTGTAAATCCGCCTGCAGAGGCGGATTTACTGTTTTATCCCCTGTGGGCTATGCAAATTTTGTTTCCCCTTCTCTTATTCTGCTAATTATCTTGACCACTGATTCCTCAAATTTGCCGCCCTATGAACTTGCGGTCCGCTAAGCCCTCTCATAAATACACTCCGGACAATACCTCGCGAGTAAAAAAAAACAAGCATGAAGCACTTCAGGGGTGCTCGCGAGCGGTAAATTGGAAAGATGATAAAGATGATAGTTCTACGAAAAAGTCGAATGTATAATAATAAAAATACATTCGTGATGTGGGGATTTATGGCGGCCGATGATCCCTTGAACCATCCTCATGTTAGTCAAGTCACCACATTATCTGGTCAATGGCACGAGTTGCCGCCATGGAAGACACTTTTTTTTTATTAAGAATATGAATCCACACTTATTTACAAAAACGCGCAAGTTTTCTTATTATTATGATAATAATTATTATTACTGTATGTCTGAAGAGTATGAGGAGGAGGAGGATAGAGACAGAGTTTGCAATCCATACCAAAACACATTAAACTTCTCATATATTCGTGTGGGCCCCGACATTTTTCTGTTTTAACAGGAGTTTCGTTTCATTTTGGCTTCTTCTTAGATGTCGTCATCGTCGGACACGTTGTTGTCACACCTGCGCCTCGGAAAAGATTTTTGAAATAAAAGCTAAAAAACAAAATAGACTTGAATAATAATATAGGACGGCGCCTCATATTCGTCTTGTCACGACTACCCGCTAAGATGACGGCTATAGATTCTCAACAGCAGGTGTTGTTACACATTAATCGAGTAAACACCGACTATAAAAGCTTCCTAGATACGCCACCAGTACCCAGTGGCGTGTTCCATGTTGGAAGAAGGGACGCCGGTCGACGCCATTTTTATTCTTTATTTTTTGCGAGAGAATTTCACTTTTGTGCTTGATTGTATGTATGCGTAGCTGCTGGTGTACAGGGTTCGGCCTATAGGTGGCCTTATTTCTCGTAATATAGAAATGAGTCATACTGGGAAACTATAAACTGTTATGTGTGTGTGTGTGTTTTTTTTTTACCCGATGTATGTTCAGTAAATTGACTTTTTCTGTAATACTATTTTCTTTATTAACATTCGTTATTGCTGTAATTAACTTGTTCCACCAGAAAAATGACTATTTCTCCTAATACACACATGAAATGCATTGTATAATCTGACAGCCCTGGGAGTTCAATGTACTAAAAGCAGTTTTTCCGCAGTACAGCCGGAGTTGGCCGATTCGAAGTCCAAATCCACTGGAAAAAAGTTCGAATTTTCCAAAATTCGAATTATCCAAATAATCTATCCTGGATTTGTAAAGTGACAACAAACTACAAATTAATAATCATCAAAATTCATATAGGATAATAATTATCACTTATTAAAATTATATCATCGGTTACGAAACTGTTTCCCCAAATTATAATAATTTATAATTATAATTATTGATCTTAGATGCTGGATCATTCCACTGTTCCAAAATCAGCATAACTGCTGAACATCTTATCCATGCTTAAAGCCTGATTTACGGAAACAGTTCATGATCATTTCCGTTATGAAACTGTTTTCTAAATTCTGCTTATCATTTCAAGTTATCAAGGACATACATCGTATATACTTGTGTATAAGCCCAGCTTTTTTGTTGAAAAATCTGTTCCTTAATTTGGGGGCGTTCAATTTACGAACGGGCCAGTTTTAGAGGAGAAAATACCCCCTCCCCCAAATTCAACAAATCATATACTTACATGGCCTCCGCATGGCTAGCTTGAAGATCCGCGACATCATTGGACTACTTCAGATGGAGTTACTAACCAGTAGAGGGATTTTGTAGCTATGTTCAAATACACACAACCGATAATGTTAAAGCCATAGCAAAAAAGTATTGAAAAAAAAAAAAAACGTCGTTGTGTTCGATACCCAACTCACGAACATTTGACTTACATCGATTCCACAGCCTTTAGGTGTTTACGGTGTTGTGGTCGAGTGGTCATAGTGACAGACTCGCATAAAAAAGCAACAAAAAGCGGTGACTGAATGAAACCAGACATTGGCTTAGTGTGGCCAGTGAGTTCACGAGACGTAGAATTCTGTTTCCACAGAAATCCTCATCAAATTCTTTAACCCTTCGCTTGCAAGCGATTGACTAGAAATTCAGATTTCAGTTTGACGAATCGGTGATAAATATGGCAACCTTGTCCTAGCCGCATGTTAAAAAAGGAAGGAGAAGGAAGGGAGGAAAAGTAGAAAAGTAAGAAAAAAAAATAAATGAAAGGAAAACAGAGATACAGGGTGATTATAAAAAAACTATCCCGACATATGGGCCCCTAACTATCATACCATTCACAGAAACTGAATGAAATTTTGGCATAAGGTATTTTGATGTATGCGCTCAAGAATGATATGGAAAACAACAGTGTCACTCTAACAGTTACGGTTACAGTGAGAAAATTTCGAAAATATCAAATGGCAACACCAAGTTTTTTGTATTGGAATGTGATCTCCATTGCGAAAAACCCCAAATAGCGTTCGAACGGCAACTGTAGCATGAAAATCACCGGCGGTAGATAGGCTAAAAGTGAGGACAACCAATAAGGACAGAGAAGCAGCATAAAATAAAGCATTTTATTGTGTTTCACAAATTTTCCACCTGACCTCGTGGAGGACAAATCAGTCTGGGATCTCAGCCGAAGAAACGGTGTGACGAATGAAACGAACATTAATGCTCTGGTGCACGGCAAAGTCCTTTTTACTTTTTCCTTGCCTAGCTCCGGGGATTTTCGTGCTACAGGTGCCATTCCAACGCTATTTAGTGTTTTTCAGTATGGAGATCGCATTCCAATACAAAAAACTTGGTGTTGCCATTTGATATTTTCGAAATTTTCTCACTGTAACCGTAACTGTTAGAGTGACACTGTTGTTTTCCATATCATTCTTGAGCGCATACCTCAAAATACCTTATGCCAAAATTTCATTAAGTTTCTGTGAATGGTATGATAGTTAGGGGCCCATATGTCGGGATACTTTTTTTATAATCACCCCGTATATATACTTATGTTACATTATATACACTCTCTCTCTCTCTCTTTCTTATCTGTAAGTATTGCAGAGAAGAGAGTATGTATGAAGTAGATTTCTCTTTTCACCTTCACCTACCCGTTCTTTTCCGCTCTTACATGTGTATATAGTAGGATACATCACGGAGGTAAAACGAACTACCTTTTTTTCATGGAGTTACGGCAACGATAGCAGCACAGTTTAAGATGAAAACGAAAATGACACAATGGCTACAAAATGACACAATCACGAAATGGCTATCGATCTAGAGCTCGAAGAATAAAAAGAAATGGATTAGAAAGTTTGAATCACATTTTTTTCATGGTAACTTCATTGAATGAAAATATAGGATTTTTTTCCCGATGAAATGCGCTGATTTTTGGAGGTCGGTTGCACGGGTTTTCATTTTATTGCGGTTCCAAGCATACCGCTCAGCTTTCAGTTCATTGGATGGCCAGAGCTGTTTATAATACGGTGGGAAAAGTTCATAGAGATATTTAAAAAAATGCTTGACAAATCAAGTTTTTCGTGAAGTAAAAAAGCAAAAAACACGCAAAACGCATTCAAAGATTTAATTTTCATACTAAAAGCATCAAATTCGTTTTGCATAATTGGCAATAACTGTGTCTAGTTATTGCAGAGATGAAAATGAAACAGTTTTGAATTTTAGAATAACTGCACTTTCAAAATAACACATAAAAAGAATATCAAATTTTTTTTATGAAAATCTTCATTTGAAGGTGGGCACGTCAAAATAAATTTTTAGGGTCCCGAAAATATTTTTTTTTAATCTTCACAATTTGGGCATCAAGTGACCTGTGGTTTCCGAGATATTCCCGTATTTTTTTGTAATTTTGCCATCCCGATATTTTTTCTTATAAAAATAGTCTGTTTTTCCAATTCTTTCAAGTCCACGTGAAATTTAATTCTTCACTGAAACCTAAGTTAAAATTACTTTCCTAACTTATCAATTACATTATTGATATGTGTATAATCATCTCACATTTTTGTCACGTAGAACGTTTTTTTTTATTTTTTTCGTGGAATATATTGACATCAATATATTACTTCCTTACGGTCGTGTGAGTGTCGTGATGGGCTTACATCGCGAGGATCAGGATTCGAACCCCGCAAGATTCTGAAGTTGGATTTCTGTGGTTTTCGAACTTTGAGGTGCGAATACGATCCGGTCTTCTATTTGAAAAAGTCTCTCCGCAGAGAGCAGGCAGACTTTGAACACGATACTTACATAAAATGAAAATTCAAGCATTTTCTCTTTAAAATATGGAGAGCAGATGGCCGCACCAGTATAGTACGACGCTAGCTGAAATAACTATCTGACAACATGACATGAAGGCCACGAAACATGTCGATGCAAGTGCCAATTTCTTAAAAATTCACGAGAGGGTTGTTTATGAGAGTGCGTGTATAATTACTTAATCGTACCCTTTAAGCGCTACTCAAACAGTAGCCCTTCAAATCACACCATAAAAAAAAGAAATTTGAGCAATCTAAGTTATATTAGGTGAATTTGCATTTATTGTCATCTGTTTTGCGACAATTTACGATTGATTATATTTTTCCTTATTGTGCACGAAGAAATATGGTGACCCGACTTCAGATGACTGAAGGGGAAAAAAACAGATGGGTGGGAAAATATATCAGAAAAAAACAAAGAAAATTGTCTCTCACTCTAGCAATTCTATTTTATCGGAGAGAAATGGGGAAAATGGGGATCTCAATTACGGGATGGTTCCATCGCCAAAAAAAAGAGATGCAAACGGCCAAAGGAATTCCCAATTTTGTTTGTAAAATCATTATAAAAAGTACATTTCACGGAAAAAAGAACCTGTTTTTATAGTCTGTAATTACAGAAAAAGACTGAGTGAAAATACAGAAAAAGATTGAATGAAAATACAGAAAAAGATTGAATGAAAATACAGAAAAAGATTGAATGAAAATACAGGAAAAGCTTCATCGAAAATACAGGAAAAGCATCATCGAAAATACAGAAAAAAGCTTCATTGGAAATACAGGAAAGAGCTTCATCGAAAATACAGAAAAAGATTGAATGAAAATACAGAAAAAGATTGAATGAAAATACAGAAAAAGATTGAATGAAAATACAGGAAAAGCTTCATCGAAAATACAGGAAAAGCATCATCGAAAATACAGAAAAAAGCTTCATTGGAAATACAGGAAAGAGCTTCATCGAAAATACAGAAAATAGCTCAATTGGAAATACAGGAAAAGCATCATCGGAAATACAGGAAAAGCATCATCGGAAATACAGGAAAAGCATCATCGAAAATACAGAAAAGAGCTTCATTGGAAATACACGAAGAGATTCATTGGAAATACACGAAGAGATTCATTGGAAATACACGAAGAGATTCATTGGAAATACACGAAGAGATTCATTGGAAATACACGAAGAGATTCATTGGAAATACACGAAGAGATTCATTGGAAATACACGAAGAGATTCATCGAAAATACAGAAAAGTGCTTCATTGAAAATACAGAAAAGAGCTTCATTGGAAATACAGGAAAAGCTTCATCGAAAATACACGAATAAGCTTTATCAAAAATATAGGAAAAGCTACATTGAAAATACAGGAAATGCTTCATTGAAAAATGCAGGGAAAAGCTTCATTGGTAATGCAGGAAAGAGCTTCATTGGTAATGCAGGAAAGAGCTTCATTGGTATTGCAGGAAAGAGCTTCATTGGTAATGCAGGAAGGAGCTTCATTGGTAATGCAGGAAAGAGCTTCATTGGAAACACAGGAAATAGCTTCATTGAAAATACAGGAAATGCTTCATTGAAAAGTGAAGGAAAAAGCTTCATTGGAAACATAGGAAATAACGGGATTGTCTTGTGAAATATGTGTTATATGGTCACCGTATCAATCCAAGTATTACTTCTTAAATATAAATACTATGCTGCCATCTGCAGGTCTTTCGACAATGTAACGTCGAAATAGCGCGAAAAAAGCGTATAGAAATTGTGTTTTATTTCCATTTTTGTTAGGAGATAAAAATATGGCTTTTTTTTCAAATTTAATTCATAATTGATAATCCCACCGGTTTAATTAGTTTGATGAGCATTTGGAATTTTTTTATAGAAAAATTTGACGTTGCTTTGTAATAGCGTTTAATTCAGCGTCAATAAAGAGTAAAACCTCTCTTTTGCAGACACCGGCGGGACAAAATAAAATCGTCCATTAAAGAGGGGTGACCGTCAATCAGGGATTTGAATTGCATACTTTTATTATACAAGGGGAAAAATATTATTTCGCCGTAAAAGAGGGGTGACCGCATCTTAGGGTTGTCCGTTAAAATTTTTTTTACTGTATTTCAAAAATGTCTTAATCTGGAAATAATTACCCGGAAAAAAATCCTCAAATATTTTCTGGAATTTTCCAAATTTCTCTCAACTTACATATTTCGCATGAAAATATGATTTTGTGACATTTAAATTCACGAACCCATCGGTGGCGCAACATAATGTTTGTTCAGCTGTTTCAAATTATGTAGGCATATTTTTAGATATTATTTATATTTGTATTATATTATTAAATTTGTTATGCTTTGTAACAACGTAATTATTTGATTGCGAATATTTACTTTACAATATTTTCTTTTAAATTTTTGAATGTGTAGGCATACATAAGATATGCTAAATTATAATTATGCTATAATAAGAATTCACGCAAATTTATTTTTCTCAAAATTGTATTGTATTTTCTCGTCTGTATTCTATAGATTCGATATATCTGAATCCATAAAGCTTGATTAAAGAAAATGAAAAAGTCTATTCCTATTTTATTTCGTTTTGTAGGCATTATAATTATTAAATATTAATAAGGAATGATAAAAAATTTGTTTATATTTTTATTAAAATTATTTTGAAAATAATGAAAGTAATTAATAAAAATCAATTAAATTTCATTCAAAAATTTTTCAAAGGTTAATGAAGATATTTTTAAAAATACTAGTGAAATATTCTTTAAAAAATTACAGAAAATATTATTAAAAAATTTCAGAAAATATTCTTTAAAAAATTAATTAAAATATTTATATAGTCATTAATAAAAACTCCCAAAAGTGATTATAAAAAATTCGAAAAAAACTCAAGTTCCATAAAAAAAACCTTTCAGTAATAAATATAACGTATGAATATAATTAAAATTCTAGAAACTATAAATAACAATTATACTCAAATAATCAATAAAAAATAAAATGAAAATCTCATAAAAATGGCAAAAGTTAGATTGAAATAATTGATGAAAAATGAAATTGAAACACCATAAAAATAATCAACAAAAATTACCTTGAAATGATTAATAAAAAAATTGAAATTAAAATTCTATAAAAATGGTTTAAAAAATTATTGGAATGATTAATGAAAATGAAATTTCATGAAAATAAATAAAAAATTTCATAAATTTTAAATCATCAGAAATTATTATTATTGAATCGATGCGAAGACAAAAAAGTGCGAAATTCTTAATTCGAGATGATCAGGTTTTAAGTTTCAAAATTGCAATGTTCTTCCGCTCATTCAAGTTTCTTCTCCAGACCAATCGCAAACAGTAAATTTCATGCCCGGAACCAATGAACGGAGGCTGGTATAGCACTGCCCTTACACTCAATATACAGGGTGTCCTGTAAGTGCTAGCAGAGCCTTTATATCATCCACCGTTCTTCGTGAATGTATGCTTCCAGTTTAAAAAAATGCTCAACAGGTCTTTAAAAATTACCCTGTACGAGTTTTGATAGCGAAAATACAGTGTAACAAAATAAAAAAAATCTAAATTTTTATGCGGTTCCTCCTGTGCTCTAATTCCCAATTAAAAAGTTGTTGCCCTGTCTCTCCTGATGCCAAAAAAATCATGTTTTTAATTGCAATATTCACAGATATAATTCGAATTCGAAAAATGAATATTATTCGAATTCAAAAAACGGAGGAAATTTGGGAAAGAACGCCATCTATAGCTGGAGTTGATGGTGTCATCTATATGTAGAATTATGTATTTATAGGAGGTGGTAAAATGCGGAAAAAAAGTTTTACCCGCATTTAACGCTGTTATTTCCCAAATTTCCTCCGTTTTTTTTAAAATTTGAATATCTCTATGAATAGTGAACTTAGAAACACGGAATTTTTTTTTGGCATCAGAAGAGACTGCGCAACAACTTTCTAATCAGAAGTTAGAGCACAGGGAGACCGTATGAAAATTTAGATTTTTTTACTACGATATTTAGTAATGGGTGTGATTTATGTAGGTTAATTATAATTAAACTACTGCACTATAATATCCTCATTAATTAGAGGTATTATCGTAACTCAAACCCCCCCCCCCGTATATTTTTTGAATGATTTCAAAAAACCCTACTTATTTTCAACAGTTATAAAGATAACGTATAAGAAAAAGTGTTCTATTGAGAAATCCATTTCACAAAATATCTGGGCTTGTCAATGCTAAAATAAGAGGCTTTCAATGAGGCGAGATATCTCGTCAATGTCGCTTATAGGAATTTAATAAATGAATGTTAATAAATGAATTCAAATGAATGAAAAAATATCGAATTCAAGTGGCGCATTTATTCCAGATTTTCACGGTCAGACAAATTAATGGAATTTTTTCAACATTACAAAATGTGTAGGCTAGTCAATGCTAAAATAAGAGGCAAGAAATTGACGACGTATTTCACCAACGCCACATAGCGGGTAAAATATATTGCGTGTAGCTCTTATATATTATAATTTATCTATTAATACGATTAATTTTATTTAAAATTCGTCTGCATCAGTTTCTAAAAAACGCGTACTTCTTGTGATAAAAATTTCTCATTCATGTCTAATTCAGTACAGAAATGTGATCTGGTTCAACATTTATCTTCTTCCGGGATCCCGGGAAATGAGTTCAGATCCCACGAAATTCCCGGTTGAATTTTAGGTGCGGTATCCCGGGAGTGAAACCCTACCTCATTCCGATTCAATTGAAAAAAAAACAAACTAGATTCTATTAACTTATAAAAAATAAAATTTAAATTTTATGAAAAATATTCAACAAAAATTATGAAATAATGGAAAATTTTCATGGAAAATTTCTTCAACTTGAAGGGAAAAAAAATGTTTTTTCAGGCAGTCGATTCCCTTCTCTAATGTTGATTTTTAGAAAATTTTTAATTTCCCAATTTCTTTTCCTTTCTACACGAGTTACGATCTACCTATAGGATATGAGAAAGATTACTTAACACACAGGTGCAAAAACAGATGACGAGGAAAAAAAAAAAAGATAGAGACAGAAATTTCGCCTTTGCAACATCCCATAAAAGTCACAACTCGTTGTGACGAAAACTGGCAGCGCATGGCACACTGGAAGATAACAAGCGCTGCTACTGCATGCACACACACACACACACACACGTACATACATGGAGTAAGTAATAAGGCTGTGGATTCTAGAAAACTACCAGTGATAGTAGTGTGAGGTGTGTGTGTGAAAGGTGGAAGGAAGCCGTGAAAAAAAATCCAAAAAAAAAAAAAGAAACAAACAAAAACCAACGGTAGCTTTTAAAAACAACAGTTATGGAAACTGACATGGATGTTGATGATGTCATTACATTTCATCTTGGATCAAAGAAAGAGAATGTTCGATCTTTATTGGTCGGTTATAATTTGTTTTCGACCGATTTCGAATTACGCATAGACGAATCGCAACCTGACAAGTCATACACATCACGTGATGCAGACCTGGATAAGAAAAATAATAGTAATAATGAAAATAATGATAATAATAATAAAAATGGTGAATATATCTCTGAACAAATATCAGCCTACACAGAGAAAGACGCCAGGTGAATATTATAAGTGGATTATATTTACTTTTTCCGGGATAAAACCGCGGTTCCTCGAGAACGACATTAAAAATTGTAAAAAGAAAAATTTCTTGCATTTATAGTTTTTGAAGATTAACTAATAGTTCGATTTCAAGAAACTTTATTGAACTTGATGATAAAAGAAATTTTAATGCATGTATAGTGTTAAAAAGTTAACTATTATTAATGATTAAATTTTTTTCCCGTGATTGTTTCGAATGGTTTCATGACGGATTTAATAAAGAATTATTGATCTTGATTTGATACATGGACTTTAATCGCTGCATTTTTAATTAATTTTGTTGTTCTATTGCAATTTTTTGTCAATTTTTTTTTTAATTATATAAGTTCATTAAATTAAAGAGTATTTTATTTTGGAACAAACTAAATAATTGGGATATTATTACGCAATATTTTGCTTGGAAATGAAATATTTGAATTGGAAATTAAGTTATTTGACAAAATAATTATATTAATGAAATCGAATGAAATTAATTGATATTTTTGATTTAAAAAATAAATTGTAATTTTTTGATTTAAAAAATAAATTGTAATTTTTTGATTTAAAAAATAAATTGTAATTTTTTGATTTAAAAAATAAATTGTAATTTTTTGATTTAAAAAATAAATTGTAATTTTTTGATTTAAAAAATAAATTGTAATTTTTTGATTTAAAAAATAAATTGTAATTTTTTGATTTAAAAAATAAATTGTAATTTTTTGATTTAAAAAATAAATTGTAATTTTTTGATTTAAAAAATAAATTGTAATTTTTTGATTTAAAAAATAAATTGTAATGTTTTAATCAAAAAATACATTTTTAATTTAAAGGTAAATAAAATCGCTTTATATTTTAAATTTAAAAAAAAATAATAATAATAATAATTTCTTTTTATTTCACAACATGAAATACTATATTATTTCAGAAAAAAAAAATTACTTCAGGTCAATATATAGTTTACAATGGGACCACATTATGGAAAAGTTATATTAATTCGATAACATTGTAATTCGATTCTGAGAATTTTTATTGAACTTGGCGATAAAAGAAATTTCACCGCATACATAAAAAAATTATACTATAATTAATAATTCAATGTTTTTTTTTCGTTATTTTTTCCGAAGGATTATGATTACTTTATATAAAATTATTGGTAATTGATTCCAATTTTGATGAATTTTACTATTTTGTTGTGTTTCACTGCAGATTAGTCTAATTTATTTAATTTTTGTTATTGTATTAGTTCATTTAATGTAACATTATCTGATTTTAAACAAATAATTGAATGATTAATATATTATTAGGAAAAATTTAGCTTCGAAAATGAAATATACAATATACGAATTGAAAATTAAGTTTGTTATCAAAGTGATATTTTAGTATTAAATTTTTTTTTTCAGAAAATAAAATTAATTAGTAATCTGAAATTAATATTTCACAGAAAATAAATTATGCAAAATAATATAAAAATTTTTTCTTATTCATAGAAATTAGTTGAAAGGATATAATGTAACCGTTATTAGGGAAAGAATAATAATTTGGTCATGTTTTGCTTTTTTTTAAAGAAAATCTCTTTTGAATCCATTGGTAATACAAGTTTTAAAGCCAATTGAGTTTAAGTTTCTCCTGATAGTGACTCATTCATAAAAGGTAATTAGTTAATCTATTTTTAATATATTCGATGCACCATCATAATGGTTTTTTTCCCACAACCAGTAGTATCATTCGATTTTCGTGTAAAATTTAAAATTTTTTCACATTTACCATATAGTTTTAGTAAAATATTTGAATGTGAAATTGATAAATTTGTTAAATGATACGAAAACTTTTTCTGAACGATATAGGCAATATAAAACATTATATAACCTATTTAGAAAAATTTACTAATTTTATCACATTTCATTAATTACTAATTTGATCGATTTAAATAAAAGATATTGAACTTAATGACAAAAGAAAATTAAAAAGCATACGTATAAGCTATAGGTATTACTGCTAGTTTTAATTATATTTTTTTCTGATTGATTCAAATGCACTATCATTTCTTTTATAAAACATTGAATTAATTATTGAACTGTTCGTTACATTTTTTTAACTCTACTATCATCCTATTTATTTTCTGTTCCCAAAAATAGCAGTTACTCGATAGTTGAAAACTTTAATTGAGTAAATATTTAATAACTTTTTAAATTTACTATAAATATAATACATAACTTTATTATAAATATAAATTTATTCAATACTTTACCTATTTAAAATGATTGTGAATGATTTGATTACTTTTATGAATGATTTGATTACTTTTATGAATGATTTGATTACTTTTATGAATGATTTGATTACTTTTATGAATGATTTGATTACTTTTACGAATAATTTGAATCTTTCAGTGAAAAATTAAAAATGCATGCAATATTTATACAGCAGTAATGAAATTTTAAACAGGATTTCATTCTCTTATTGAGTGGTATCAATAAAAAATAGAATGCTAATAAAATATAATGTAATCGATTTATATCACTCTTGATAAACCGATTGAATCAATTATACCAAAATTCGAGCTGAAGAAATTTATTCAAATAAAAAATATATAACAATATTTAAATTAATTTTAAGCACTATTTTTAAAAGTTGAAAAAAATGTAATAATAATTATTATTGATTAAGTTCAGTTTTTTCTGAACTGATTTGAATTGATTATCATTGTTTTATAAATATAAAATACAACAATTAAAATTTGTTGTCACCCATAGACTAGTATAATGTATAGTATTTGTAATACCATACACCTTTCGTTTCCGAAAAGTAATGGAAATTTAGTTTTTTATATACAGGGTGTCCTGTTAGTGCGAGCGCAGCCTTTATCTCATCAACCGTCCGTCGTAGAGGTATGATTCCAATTTAAAAAATGCTAAACAGGCGTTCAAAAATTACCCTGCGCCAGTTTTGAAAGTGAAAAGTGTTCAACAAAATAAAAAATATAAATTTTTATACGCTGCCCCCTGTGCTTAACTTCGAGTTACAAAGTTGTTGCTCTGACTCTTCTTATGCCAACAAAAAAAAATCCCATGTTTCTAAGCGCAATATTCACAGAGATATTCGAATTGGAGACAAATTCACAGTTATTCGAACAAACTTCACGTTAGATTCACAACACGTACATGCACATTCCAGCATGTATCAATTCCGTAGAAGTCCCGCAAAGGAATGTGGACGACGTGCATGTGTGGTTCAGTAGTAGTGCTTATTCACCAATACGTATCTTGATGAGTGTGATTCACGCATCAAAATTGTTTTACTTCTCCAAATTTTGTTGAGGAGTGAAAATACTCCATCAAACTATAGGTAATTTTTTTTAAAATAGAGTTATTTCTCTGTTTTTCAGGGGAAAAAAACCATCTTTCCACAAAATTATTCCTTAAAATTTTTGAGAGAACTGAAAGTACTTTTTAAAATTATTTTATCGGACAACATTGATTCTCAGTCATTCTCAGACTTTAAACGTCCATGTTTTGTAATTTTATTCACTATGAAAAATGGTGCCTTTCTTAGTCACTTTTGTCCATACAAACAAACGGCGTAAAAATAGAAATTTTATCAGCCAAAAACACGCCATCTAGAAAATAACTTCGTAGTATAATATGTATTTTATTGAGAAACATCATTAAACTGGAACACCTTCTGCCATCTATCAAATAAAATTCACAACTGCGATGATTCGATTTGTTGCCAGATTTTTGATTTATTCGCCGTATGAAAAAGCAATGCAGTATGATTTTAGTAAATATTTTGTAAGTAGAATTCCGTGACTGTTAAACATATAAACCAGAATCGAATCGTTTTCAGTTTATATGGTTTATAGGGCTTTCCGAGTCTTTAGCAAACTCAACATTTTAATTAACATTACTGCTTATAAAGTATTTACTAACATCACACTGTATTGTTTTTTTCATGCGGCACATTAATCGGAAATCGGTCACCAATTTGAACCATTGCAGTTGTTTTTATTTGATAGGTGGCAGAAGGGGTTCTAGTTTTATGATGTTTGTCAATATAATACATACTATACTGTGTAGTTATTTTCTAGAAGGTATGCTTTGGCTGATATAATTTTTATTTTTATTTTTTTGTGTATTATGGACAAAAGTGACTACAAAAGGCACCATTTTTTTTCATGGTGAATCAAATTATACAAACTATAGACCTTTAGAGTTTGAGGATGCTTCCGTATTTCTGGATTTTTTTTTTCTGCGCAGAAAGCAATTCCCTGTATTGTATCAGGTGGAATGCTATTTTGTTAATCTGCACAGATATTGAAATTCTGTGCGGAGTGAAACAGGTCAGTGCATCTGCGCCGGATGGTTGATGAGATAAAAGCCGTGCTAGCACTTACAAGACACCCTGAATGAATGAATTACAGGACACCCTGTATATAATTTGATTTTATTGAATGCATATCTAAATTCCAATTGCTGAATATTGTCAGTGGAAAATAAATTTCGACACAACATCTGAATTCGTGAATAGTAATATGTTTCTCCGATTGCGAGAGAGATTGAGATATTAATTCAATTTCAATTACATCAAGATTTTCAGTACATTAAGAAATTCTTTGTGGTAGACCAAAAAAAAAAATTGATTACATTTTTTGTGTCATTAAAGGAATGTTTAGAAAATGTGATTTTTTTTTATCAGTTTTAATACGAGTTCGTTAATTTTATTTAAAAATGAGGAAAAAATCACAAAAAATATTAATAAATTCGATTTTTTTACAAAAAAACGGAAATTTTTGTTATTAAAAAGTAATTGGATTATTAATGCATTTATAATGCAGCATGAATAGTATAATTTTTAATCAAATAAAATGAAGTTTTATCATTTATAGTAAATTTAACTAAGTTGTTAATTTAACGAGATATATTTAACAAGTTATCTACAATTTTGTGTTGCGGTCATTCAAAATCCAAATTTAGTTTGAATATTTTTCGCTACATAGTATGTCTCAATACGTTTAAAAATTCGAAAAAATTCCGATAATGTTCAGTGAGAAAGAAAAAAATGAATCATTTACAAACAATATCATTGCGCATGTTACTGCTCATCAAAAATAAAGAAATATCCAAGCACAATATCTAATAATACTACTATTATAATGCGGTATTTATATTCAACAGTTAATGTGGGTATCAATTGTGAAGGATCTGATTCTATAAACTATACATAAAATGTTGATTGTATGAAGTTATGATATGAATCTCGATCGTGCAACAAAGATTTAAAAATGCAATTTCATTCCTGGCACACAATCTGTTTTTGTGTCGGGAAAAAAACTCATTTGTTGATCAATAAACTCATTGTTGTGTTTCGTTGTTTTATCTCCTTAAAAAGACTTCGAAACATAACACTTTTTGAGTATAGATTTAACAGCAACAATAAATTTTGAATTATATTTCAACTAAAAGGATAAATTTAATACGTTTTATATGTTTTGAAATATCCTTGAAGAGGAAAAACCTAAAAGATCATTTTTATTTCAATGTCTTTTAAAGGCTATAATAATAATAGCTTTTGAATAATGTTTTAAAATTAAACAATATCTCTTAAATAATATTTTAAAAGAAAAAACTAGCTTTTAATAATCTTTTAAAAGATAACAGTTAACAAGAAAGTTTAATAATTGAATTATCCTTCCAACTTAATGAATATTTTTTTTATTTTGTGTTTCTTAAAGACTTTGAGGGAAAAATATAGCTCTATAGAACTATTCTTTAAAGTTTAAAAACAGTGTTTTTAATTTTTTTTAAAACAACAATAGCTTTTTAATATATCAATAATAACAACAGCTTTTTAATATCTCAATAATAACAACAGCTTTTTAATATCTCAATAATAACAATAGCTGTTAAATTACATATTATTGACCAATATCTTTAAAGAGCATCAATAGCTCTTGAATTATCTTTTAATAAGCAATGATAGCACCTGAATTACCCTTTATTGACCAAAAATAGCTTTGAAGAACAACAATAGCTTTTCAATAATGTTTTTATCAACCAACAATACCTCTAAAAAAGTAACT
This sequence comes from Pholcus phalangioides, assembly GCF_987345545.1. Lineage (NCBI taxonomy): Eukaryota > Metazoa > Arthropoda > Arachnida > Araneae > Pholcidae > Pholcus > Pholcus phalangioides. The sequence continues at coordinate 5,667,862 of NW_028301606.1, forward strand.
TTAGCTTTTAAATTACGCTTTATTTATCATCAATAACTTTAGAGAGCAGCAATAGCTCTTAAATTATATTTAAAAAAAAACCAATAGCTTTTTAATTATCTTTAAAAAAAAACCAATAGCTTTTTAATTATCTTTAAAAAAAACCAATAGCTTTTTAATTATCTTTAAAAAAAACCAATAGCTTTTTAATTATCTTTCAATAAACAACAATAGCTCTTGAATTATATTTAATAAACTACAATAGCTCTTGAATTATCTTTTAATAAACAACAATAGCTTTCGCATTATGCTTTATCGACCAAAAAAGCTTCCAAGAGCAGCAATATGTTTTTAATTCTGCTTTAGGAGACAAGAATAGCTTTTCAATACTCTTAAAAAATAACAGCTTTTAAGAAGTAAAAATACCTTTGCCTTTGTTTTGAATTATGCCTGTTAGAAAACAAAAATATTTCATAACAAAAAAAAAACTCCTGCAATATAATCACTTCTTTCCTAACTATGGTATGTCTTTATAATTGTCTTGAGGGAAAATGGGTTTCGCATTATTTTTATATTATTTGTACTTAAAACACTATTGCGATTTGGTCATTCTTTCGACTTAACCAATACAATTTTAGGGAAAATAGAATTTAAAAAAAAATTGATTTAATGAGAATTTACCCAAATATTGTTTCTAAATCCGTTTTTGTAACCAATATCTATGAATACTAATGTTTCGAGTATTTTTTAAAACATACGCCTACAAACTATTGTTTGCGATCAATCGAAATCATTCAGATGATGAAGGCAAATGCATTTTATAAGAAAAAAAAAAGATCGTTGAGTAATTTGCGCTCACATTGGTAAAAAATTCCTCCAGATTCTCACGGTTAAAATCAAATTCAAAGCAGTAGATGTTTCTAATCTTCAAAAAAAAAAATTCTTAATTTATGTATGAATTATTTGGACAGTACATAACCACAAGCTAGTTCAATTATTATTAGAAATTATGTCTTTCGCTGATTCTGAAACCATTTCTTTCGCTGACTCTGAAATTATTTCTTGCGTTGATTTTGAAATAATTTCATCGTTGATTTTAAAATAATTTCATCGTTGATTTTGAAATTATTACATTCGCTGATTCTGAAGTTATTACATTCGCTGATTCTGAAATTATTTTTTTCTCTGATTCTGAGATTATTTCTTCCGCGGTTTCTTAAATTAGTTATTTCACTGATTCTGAAACAGTTATTATTATATTTTTCAAAAACTCTGAAATTATTTCTTTCATCATCAGTTTTTTTTAGCATCAAATTTGTTTGAGCCTCGGGGCCTTCCAACTCGTTGATAGCCATGGTGAGGTATCAAATGCACTGCGTGTTACAGATAAAGCACCTCACAATAGTAAATACCGCAGTACCTCCGTGGCCTACTTTTACTATACGGCAATGCTGGACAAATCCATTGCCATATTAACATAAGTTATATATAACAAGGTCGAGCATGTGGACGAAAAAAATATATGCCTGATCAAAATTTTTACATGCTCTGTGCAATGGATTTGTCCAGCACTGCCCTATAGTGAATTTATAGTACGAAAAAAAATATATACAGTATCATCCTCCCACTCTAGGGTCTGGACTGGAGCCTCTCTAAACCAGAGCCTATGGGTCTTGGTAGTGGTTTAATGAATTAAAGGAAGAAACACGTAGCAGTAAGCACCTCCCTCCTCCCTCCTAGGAAGACGTTTTCTATAACTTTTTGGATAATCCAAGTGTTCAGTAATTCGAATTGGTCTCAGTTCCGTTCATTTCGGATTATCGAGACTTTACTTCTTCCAGTAGGCGTACAAATGAGGTAACATACAGGGTGCATGGGTAACAGGGCACATGACATTTTACTGGTGAACCGTTGATCCCAGAAGCATACTTCCAATTAGAAAGAGTATCCAAATAACGTGTACTACTCAGATATGTCATTCATGCTGCAAAGCAATGTATAGTTATTAAAATAAAAACTTTTTTTGTACGGACACCGTGTGCTCAAGAAGCACTAAATGCGGGTAAAACGGCTCACCGGCATCCCGATTTCTGTTGTGTTGCCACCAGCAGAAAATGGAATAATCATTGTACAAGCTGCGAAGATACGCCAGCGCCATCGTGCGGGCAGCACTGCACTGTTTTTTCCCAACTTTCCTCCATTTTTCGAATTCGAATATTTCAGTAAACATTAGAAGAGTGGAATTTTTTTTTGTTGATATCAAGAGAGAGAGAGATCGGGCAACAATTTTCTAATTGGGTTTATGAGCACAGGGTGTCCGTGTGAAAAGTTTTCATTTTATTTTAATAACTATACATTGCTTTGCAGCATGAATGACATATCTGAGTACTACGTGTTATATAGATACTCTTTCTAACTGGAAGTATGACTCTAGGATCAACGATTCTCCATTAAAATGTCATTCGCCCTGTGACCTATGCACCCTGTGTTCTCTTTAAAAACCCTATAAAATCCAAATTAATTCTTGAAGAATCAAATTTGAATAGTGTATTACTCCTGCGCGAACCACTCAAAACCTGAAATACTTCTTCAGAGGCGCGCATAGACGCCCAAAAAATTCTTGGGGAGCAGTATAAAAAATAAATTATTCTGCAAAAAACCGTACAAAGGCAAAATTATTCTTTAAGAAAAAGTTTAAATTACATCTTGGAGAGCCCGTCGTTATAAGCATAGTACTCGTTACTTGTGTATCGTACTCTCTTTATAATGGACCGATACTGTATCTTTGACAATAGTCTTTGGTTCCTCTACCCAAGGGCCCACTCATGTCATGGTCTGGCGATGACAGTGCTGTATTTACGGGGGGGGGGGGCTAAGCGGGCTATAGCTCAGAGCGGCAAGTTCAAAGGAGCAGCAAATTTGGGGAATGAGTGGAGAAGAAAATAAAATTAGTAGAAAAGAGCGACGAAATTTGTATAGCGCCCTCAATAAATACGCCTCTGTCGAGACAGCAAGGAGCTAGGTCATGGAGTGACCAAAAGAGTGATCTAGTAAGTTTGTAAGCATGTGAGTGAGCAAAAGAGTGACAGAGCGTGAACAAGCATGTGTATGACCAAACGAGTGACCTAAAGAGCGAGATCCCAAGTTAGTGAGTTACCTAGAGCGTGTGTAAGCATGTGTGTGACCAGACAGTTGACCTACAGCGTGAAGAACCAGGTCAGTGAGGGATCTTAGGGAACGTGCAAATATGTGAGTGTGCAATCATGCGAGTTTCCCAGGTCAGTGAGTTACCTAGAACATTTGCAAGCATGTGAGCGATCAGAACAGTGTGTGAGCAAGTGAGTGACCGAAACTGTGCAAGCGTGTGAGATACCAAAAGAGTGATTTAGAACATGAGCAAGCATGTGCATGACCAGAAAGGTTGATCTACATAGTGAGGGACCAGGTCAGTGAGTGACCTTAGAGAGTGCGCAAATATATGAGTGACCAAAACAGTGTGCAAGCACGTGAATGACCAAAACAGTGTGCAAGGACGTGATTGACCAAAACAGTGTGCAAGCACGTGAGTGGCCAAAACTGTGCAAGCACGTCAGTGACCAAAACAGTGTGCAAGCATGTGAGTTTCCCAGGTCAGTGAGTTACCTAGAGCGTGTGCAAAGTAACTTAGATGTGAGTGAGCAAAATAGTGTTCAAGCACGTTAATGACCAAAACAGTGTGCAAGCACGGTAATGACCAAAACAGTGTGCAAGCACGGTAATGACCACAACAGTGTGCAAGCACGTCAGTGACCAAAACAGTGTGCAAGCATGTGAGTTTCCCAGGTCAGTGGGTTATCTAGAGCGTGTGCAAAGTAACCTAGATGTGAGTGAGCAAAATAGTGTTCAAGCACGTTAATGACCAAAACAGTGTGCAAGCACGGTAATGACCAAAACAGTGTGCAAGCACGGTAATGACCACAACAGTGTGCAAGCACGGTAATGACCACAACAGTGTGCAAGCACGGTAATGACCACGTGAGCGGCCAAAAGATTGAGTTTAGAGACAGTGTATTTTCAAGAGTGGGAGAGTGGGAAGGCAAAGCGTGATATAGCACAGATTGGCCAATCCGAAGAAAGAGTAATCACGAAAATTTGACTAGAGTGGGAGAAGGGTGGCAAAATCGGTCTAGCCCACGGGGGCAATACCATACAAGCGTCTCTGCGAATGGCAAGGAAGAGAATTTCCTTGAGTGCGTTACCTAGAGCATTTGCAACCATGTGAGCGATCAAAACAGTGCGCGAGCATGTTAGTGACCGAAACAGCGCGCAAACACGTCCGTAGGTCACCCGTCTGGTCACACACATGCTTGCTCACGCTCTAAATCACTCTTTCGCTCACTCGCATGCTTGCAGACCGTTTTGATCTCACATGCTTACACACGCTCTAGGTAACTAACTCACTGACTTGGGATCTCGCTCTTTAGGTCACTCATTTGGTCATTCACATGCATGTTCAACGCTCTGCCACTCTTTCGCTCCCTTACATGCTTAAGTTTCCTTCTGAAAGAAAGAGTAATTTCCCGTAAAAATACGTGAATGAGTGCCACAACCTCAGACGCCTTCAGAACGCAATGCAATCATGTCGACCGACCAAACGAAGAGACATGTGCATAGAAACATGATTTATTATCACCACCACTAGGAAAGCCGGGATCATTTCAAAACAATGCGGGTAATATCAACTGTTGTTTCTAATCAAGGCAGAGGCATCAGAGGCCAGTTGAATCTCGAACATTACACACATATTCTTCCGCGAATATAGTTCCCCACCGAGTAATTACGGCCCAATTAATTCGGCGCGTCTGCCTATTATTTCTTGGATGAATCTGGAAATTAAAACACAAAAGGGGGAAAAAAAACAAAAATGGGTCTGAAGATTGAATACGGGTAGCAGCAGCAGCAGCAGCAAAATCTGCAGTTGTTTCAGCGGCAGAAAGAGATTCTTCAGTGAGATAACGTTATCACATGTTACAGAGAGAGAGAGAGAGAGAGAGAGAAGAGAGAGAACGAACTCTCTCACACACTCTCTTATATTCACATTGGACAAAAAAGCTTGTGACACGACAGCTGTTAGGCGCTTGCTATATCATCAGGTCCTTTTTAGTCCGTAGTGTTATTATGTGTTGTTATTTTTGTGATTATGTGTGAGTTTGTTTGAGTGTGTTATCTTAGAAGTTACGTTCCACTTCTCAAAGACACTCGTTTTCTGAATAATAATACGACTAAAATTCCCACAGACCGTTTCCGTGTCTGTGTTATCCTTTTTGTTCTCACCCGAATAATAGTGTGTGGAGAAAAAAGGGTATAGATATATAACTGTGAGATCCGATGCCGTATACGGGACAATCGACGTTAATATAATGATGAGAATTATTTTTTTTCATCCTGGGACACTGATGAACGAGGCCAATGGGACGAATGCCGAGGTTACGGGCAATGACCAACAGGTATATTTCATTCGTGTATTATTTGTTAATATTCATGAAATTTCTTATATCGTATATTTTCATATGATACGGTGGAAAGGTGAGAGCCCGAAGAGTAACCTAGGTAAGGCCTAGGTTTTACCCAGGCGAGTTGGTAAAAGCCCGAAATAAAGCTTGTAAACGCTTTCGTTTCGGACTTTTACCAAGTCGAAACCGTTTTTGATACATCGAATAACCATCATGAAACTATTCGTTTCTGAAATTATTAATTGATAATAATTATTGATTATTTAAAATTAATTAATAATTAACTTGAATTAATTAATCCACCATGAATTTATGAGTTTCTGGTGCTAACTAAGTAAGGGATAATTCCCGTGAATTCATAAATTAATTGATTTAAAGTTAGAATAATTTATCAATTCACTCCGAACACTAAAAGCCTGTTTTCAATGAATCAATTGACCATCATAAATTTATTAGTTCCTGACGCTTATTAATTAATAACTATATTTTAAGTAACTATAATTTATGGTAAATTTATTAATCTTTTGTTTCAATTGTTATTAATTAATAATCAACTAATGAATTAATCAACCAACATGATCTTATAAATTCCTGATGTTTAATTAGCATCGTAACTAATAAATGTATGGTGGTTTATTAATTAGTTTATTATTAATTAATTATATTTATTTAATTAATGACTAACCGTCAGGAACTATCAAGTTTATGATGATAAATTGATTCATTAAAAACGGGCTCTGACTTGGTAAGACCGAAATGAAGGTGTTTACAAGCGTATTTCGGGCTTTCACCAACTCGCCTTGGTAAAACCTAGGTCTTAGGGGCCATTCAAGTATTACGTCAGCACATTTTCAGTCATTTTTGACCCCTCCTCCCCCTTCAGCAAAACACTGACCCCCATTCCCCCCTCCCCCTGTCAGCAAAATTTCGTCGGGAGCTTAGAATATTTCATGTCTTCAGAAAAGGGTGGTTGATGACGTAAGCAACCTTCAACCCCCCTTTCCCCGTCATCAAAAGTCAGCAAATTCGAATCCTCCTTTCCCCCCTCGATGCTGACGTAATACTTGAATCACACCCCCCACCTTACCGGTACCTTCGGGCTTTTACCGTAACATACATACATGTTAAGGTAAATGTGATAAATCGGTTATTGTACACAATAACCGCAAAATTTGTTAAATAGGAATTCGTTATATCGCGGTCCGATTCAGAATTCGTCAACTAGGAGTTTGTTGTATTGGGGCCTGATTGTATACGCACATAAACTTTTAAAAAATAGTTAAATCAAAGAATTTGTTAAATGAGAGATCGTTATATCGGGGTATGATGATAGTAAAATTTGTCGAATGGCAATTCATTATATCGGAGTAAGATCGTAAAATTTATCCAATGAGAGATCGCTGTTATTGCCAATAGAAGTTACTTCGGGGATGTTCGAAAAAATTCGTTAAATCAGAGTTCATTATATCCGGTTCAGACTTCGGCTCCCTCCAACGGTCATCTAGATTCTATCAAGGCAATGGGACTGGACAATTTATCGCATTTACCAGAACATGACTCCTCCCAAGAGTGAGGCTGGCAGGGCTATAGCTCTGGGGCCCGGGACGTGCAAAAATTCACTATAAAAGGGCCCGTGAAAGTCTGGCATGGGGGGTGGGGTTCCCTGCCAAAGATCCCAGTTTAGGAGCCCTGCTCCAGAATATGGGCGATTATGATAACCGGCAAAAGGGATAAATTTAGTAGGGTTTGATATGTTTACCAACGGTGCTTGGGTATTATGCATAATCTCCGGTAAAAGTGATGATTTCTTTTTAGTATTTATTAAATTTATCAACGAGCTTGGGTACTAGGCATAATCACCGGTAAAAGTAAAAAAAGGGAAATTTATCAAATCTAACAAAATACTTGGTATACAGGTATACCAAGACAATATACCATACAATATACATATTAACAGGTTATTATGCATAATTGTCAAGAAATTCGGTAAGTTTGACAAATTTCCCTAAGATTATCACTTTTACCGGTGATTATGCATCTACCCAAGTGTCGTTGGTAAATTTGATAAATTAATCACTTCTACTGGCGGCATCGCGCCGTTGGTAAACATGATGAATCGTACTACATGATATACTATGCATGATAATTCATACATGCATTGTACTATTCTATTGTAGTGCGATCGTAAAATTTGTTATCGTTATATATAGGGGTCCATCCTATATTCCTCACACATGCCAGACTCATTTAGAATTTTTATCATATTTATCAAATCCACCAACTACACTAGGGTATTATGCATAATCACAGATAAAGACGATAGATTTCAAGTTTTTATCAAATTTACCAACGACACTTGGATATTATGCATAATCTCCGATAAAAGTGATAATTTCTTTAGTATTTATGAACATTGCCAATATGATTGGGAAAATATGCATAATAACCTGTTACTATGTATGATAACCGATTTATCACATTTACCGTAAAATATGGATATATATATATATATTAATCATATTTCATATCATAACATAATTCCTAATCATATTTAAATCGCATTTTAATTTCTTCAGAGCTTTGTCGGTATTATTTGACTACCATGGGGGCCTGTCGGCCTCTCTAAAGAATGCTTTGCCCATGGCTGGGGGTTCTTTACCTACGGGTCACGACCCAAACTTGCGGACCTTTTCTTCTCAAGGGTCTCACAGATGAGTCGTGCGAATTCACATACTAGGGTTTCAAATCCATTTGTTATGATTTCACGGTCAGGGTAAATTTGTTAAAACAGGTAAATTTATTAATTTATTATTTGATAATACTCATAAAACTTCCGTAATTTAGAAAATATTTGTTTCTTCGGAGCTCTCAGTATTTTTTGGGTGTAATGGGTAACGGGTCATTTATTATTTGGGTCTACTTGTACAAATGTCCGTGTCCTATCAGAGACCGTCCGATATCAGTGGTTATCAAATCCAGTATCCGGCAAATGTGGTTAATTAACTGAGTGAGCTTAAAAAAGCTCTTAATTTCTATTATAGAAATACTCGTGCTTCTCTAAAGACTCCATAGAAGATACTCCAAAGCTAGGTTTGGTTTTCCAGATTAAAACAGGAAATATTTTAATTTACCTTAGCCGTGGGGACCTCTCTATGGCTTTACTTAAGACAGAGGTCCTTAACCTACGGGTCATGACCCAAACTGGGGCTTCTGAGATGGGTCGTACAAATTCACTTACAATAGGGTTATAAATCCATTTTTGCGCCACTGGATTGAATGGCGTAATAACGATTTCGGCTGTTTGGGCCCAGACATACTTTAGGTCTGTCTTGAGCCGTGATTTTATATACTTTTAGGGGGAGAAATCGGCATCCAAAAATAAAGCATAATAATATTATTACATAATACACAAGAATACACAAGATTCAGAATTGAAAGAATTACATGATTACAGAATAAATGCAAATATTTCCAGAATTGATGAAAAAAATTTCTAGAATTAATGAAAATACGTGATAAAAGAATCAATAAAAATAATGTCAGAATTAATGAGATAAATAATTGAAAATTAATCATGGAGTAGTTCTTTAAATAATAAATGAAAATTAATAATAATTCCTGACTTCCTAAAACAACAAATTAGAATAAATAGTAATTACTAAAATAAACAATTAATAGAAATTCAGAATTTATGAAAGCAATAAAATTACTGTAAGCTTTCGATGAATAGCGGCCCCTGTTTGGTTCAGGGCGCGGGGGGCCACATCGAGACTTCATTTGAAAGCCAAAATTAAGAAACTCATTAATTACGCCAGCTATGTATAAAATAATATTTCAGAACAAATGCTATTCGTTGATAGAAGCCACCATTGCCGCAGGATAGCTTATGGATGTATAATAGTATAATTGAAAACCAGCCCCGGCCAGCAAGACACTGACCAAGGGGTCTCCCAAATTTTGGGAAAATTTATTTATCCTGAATTTAATTTTTATTTTCGATATTTTGACTTCAAAGAGATTATTCTAATTTTTCAATGGAAAAATCTGATTCGATATTTTACCGATAAAAGGATTTTATACAGAAATTGTAAAGGGACCGCAAAAAATGTATCGAACCAAAAGCCTAAGATAGTTCTGGAAAGAAAAAATGAGGAGCTCATTTTCAAAACGGAATAGCATTTCCACAATTACTAAATTTACAGCAAAAGAGAAAACCTTCTTTCTCCGGAATAGACTGTTTAGAAAAATTGAAAAATAAAACCCAACAGGTTCCATACGAGAGTGATATAAGAATATTTAAATACTTACTATGTTTCTTGATCAACATTCAAGACAGTTATCTACATTTAAATTTCGGAAATGTTACGTTTTGAAAGAAAATGAGAGGAAATTCTACCTTTTGGTTGAAACAAGAGCTGGTTAAGTCTGAAAAAGTGAAAATTTCTGCACCGCCTGTTGATTCTAAAAGGTTTCACCTCTAGTCATGGAAGATTCCCTTAGTACTTTTTCGTGAGTAACATAAGAAACGATCATTCTACAGTGAAGCCATCCATAAGGATACTTTCGTTAGCGGACACCTCCACTAACGGACACTTTTTGAATTACATCAAAGCTAGTCAATGTATTTTACCATCCATTAATGGACACTTCTCTTTAGCAGAAAAATTTCCGGTCCCATGGATGTCCGTTATCAGGAGGTTCTGCTGTGAAGTACGACTACGAAAGCGCTCATGAAAAATGAGCCGTTTTTTGAAAAAAATCGCTTAAAGCCAGTAGAAAAACTGCATTGTTATGTCCCTCTTTTGAATGAAAATACCGAACTAAATGAAGCAAATGGATATGTTTCCTTTTGGTAGAAACCACTACCTTACACTGTAATTTCTAGTAAAAATATTCCCGTTTGGATAAATCCTGTTACATAAATCCGGCATAGCTCATCCCAAAGGTTCAGAAACCATTTCAAAGCGAATTTCGAAAAAAAAAAAGTGGAAATATGTTCTCTTTTGAAAATAAACTTCTCAAGTAATCAATTCCCAAGACAGTGCGTGGATATCATAAAAAAAAATGAACCAGACAGTTGGATAACCGATCAGCTATTAGCCGGTCTCATTGGACAGTCCACCACATTACCCCATGATAAACATCTAATAAGGTTTATTATCAAATCAATAAAATCTGCGATCAGAATCTTTCATGTTTCAATGTCCTATAAACTTCCAACATAAACAACAAACGTATCTCATTGGTACTCTTGAGGCCAATGGAAACTGCAGATAAGTTTTTAACGGCAAAATTCTTGTTTTTTGTTATTTTCTATCCCACAAAATAGCCAATAGGAGACGTTTCCAAAGCCCATAAATTTGTTCGATCCCAGCACCGAAGCCGAAAAATAAACATATAGAGCGCACATTGCATACACACCGAGGGAATATTGCACGCAATCATTGCGCAATCGTCTTTCAAATAAATACCTGGACATTATTTGCTGCTATCTCTTTTTTGCCGTCGAGGATCCAATGATGCCGTTCCTTTCTAACAAAAATATCGAGACCAGATCCCAGAAGCGATTGAAAATCCCGCCATGATTAAGAAAAACTCAGGTAAAATATGAAATTATTATTTGCTTAGCCCTCTATGATTCATCCCTTGAAAACGTATTGAAGAAAAAAATTCTTAGAAATTACGGGAGTACATGAGTGCTGTTAGCATATTTCTAATTGAAACATCAGCACAGTAATTTGAAGAATCATAGTGGATTTTTCAATTAGATAAAATGATTAATTACGATTAAAATGCACAGAATGTTTGGCTGATACGAAGATGAATTCAGGAAAGAAAATTCAACTGACGGCTTTGCGGGGAATCGAACTCACGGTCCTCTCACAAAATATGCAGTTTGTCTTGATTTTATTATTATTCTTAGACAGGTAAAATCTTGCTTAGGCTGGGATTACACTATAAAAGTTTGATAAAAGTCATTTTATAAAACTTAAAAAATGCTACCAATAAGATCATCGGTTGGATTTTCGAGAATGTAACCAATAATCGTATTGGTGACATTCTTCAAGTTTTTATAGAAGTACTTTTATAAAACTTTTATAGTGTAATTCCGGCCTTAGCAAAGTTGAATAGTTTTGCCGTGAATTTTGTTTTCAATTCCCGAATATTGTGAAATTTCATAAATCTCTGAAAACGTAAAATTTCAGCAGCTCTCAAAAAACCACAACCAACAAGTTCAAAACCAACTCTTTACATAGATGAATAAAAAAAATCATTGCATTTTTACATAGCCGTATTTTGTACGAAAATGACACTAAAAGATGTAATTTCTAGAATACTAAAAAAATTGAGAAAAGCAATAGAGGTATTATGGGTTTTTTTTTTGGTTTTTTTTTCCCACTCTCCTTTCATATTCAAATATACGCAGGACTAGAGAGAGCGCTAAATATACATTTTTATCCATTAAAAAAATTGAAATAATTTGGAAAAACATTTCAACTCTTGTCCCATTTCGGACACTTTTTCCAAAGTTCATTCGCTCCGAATTTTGTCACGAAAATAAAATAAGGGACAGGAATTTGAGGCTCGCTCGTTATGCCATTGAATCCCAGTGTCACGATTCAAATAAAAAGCTCTCGAGGGTATCAGTCTCTCGGTCTTTTTCCTCCTTAATCACTGGGATTAGCTCGGCTGATCTTTATCGGAAAAACAGTTCCTCTCTGACTAATCTGTCCTTAAAAAATATTTCTGATCTTTAAATTTAGTCTAGGCTCGTGTAGTTATTTGGAGAAGTTTCCATTCGTGCTTATTTCGCCTAAACATTGATGGCACTAATGCAGCGTTCCTCAAAGTGTGCGTCTCGCGGCTTCTAGGGACGTCACCATCCTCTTTACCAGGGGCATCGCGACGAGTTGGAAATATTTATTTATGATTTGAAGTGGTCCTTTTATGAATGCACATCTACTAAGACAGTGTTTTTCAATCTTGCTGAAGACAATTACCGGTAAAATGTCTGAAACAATTTTCGTGGAAATTTTTGTCTCGTATTACGGGACACATACCTGTAATTTCCGTTGTTCCGATTTTTTATACATTTGCCCTATTTTTTCAATGATACTTATATGAATTTGTACTGATTTTAAAATCGTAATACACTGCGTTTTCATAATATAAATTATGTTATGATAAATATGGCAAAAATAACAAATATTCATCTGACATGTAAGTCAGGTATAACGTTTTTTCCGCAATTTTAATTACGATCGGTGATAGTGCCTACTTTTGGCAATGCTTTCAGATGACAATTGACGACGTCCCGTATTTTACGGATTATTATTTAAGATCCCACTTTACCGTATTTTTTTCAATAAAATATGATCATCAAGTCACATTTGAATTTTCTTTTTTTTCGTTAAATACTGTACATTTTTGTTAACTGAGATTTGCAGCAGTTCTTTGTTTCCACACTCTTCAGCAATTTTAGCAGTAATTAGAGATTTCACTTAAAAAAATAAATTGTAATATTCGGCAATTTTGATTATTTTGATTCCCACAAATATTTTCATAAATGTGGCGCCCTCAATCTTGTTTCACTTATAACAAAAAAAAAATAATAATTAGTAAATATACATTTCGTATATGTTTATTACCACGAGCGCAGGGTTCTGTATGGCGGCTCTGGGCACTCGGAGTAAACCAATTGTTAGTGAAAACTTTGCACTTAACTCCCTCGGACCGGGCTTGGATAGGCAAGAAGAGTACGGTTGCACCGGACAGGGCCTGAAAATATTGAGAACATGAATAAAGGGCCATTCAAGTATTACGTCAGCATTGATAGGTCCTGCGGGGGGAGGTTCGAATTTGCTGACTTTTGATGACGGGGGGGGGGGGGAAGGTTTGACTGATGCTCACGTCATCAACCTCCCTTTATAATAATATGAAACATTCTTAATAGCATGTTTGCTTGGAATGTGAAATACGGGAAAAACATTTTTCTGGGCATGAACTAACATGCTCCCCCCCCTCTATTGATAAGTCCTCAAAAGGCCTCCTTCTCTAGTAGATCTCACAGACGCCCCCCCCCCCATGTCCTGTCTCGCTTATGGGGGGGGGGGGTGGATAGGCTAAACGGTTTTGTAATGATTTTAAAATTTGTCACATGCCCTGTCCTTGAGTGATTAATTGGACTCCCGTACATAAGCGGATAAAGGCTCTTGAAATGGGGGGGGGGGATGCACCCAGGGTGTGCATGGTGATCGGGGGAAAATTGTCTACTCTTACTTTGCTGCCGTATGTATATTTTCGAAGGGCAATCCCAATCAGAGGCGTACGCAGGATCGAGGTGACAAAAAAGGCTTACAGGTTGGGTCGCAATGAATTTCTTAAAGAGAAATTTTGAATTCTCAGCTTTCAAACAGCATTGAAAAGTAACATAAATCGATTTTAACAATATTTTTTTAGGTATTTTTTCCAATTTATTAATTTTATATTATATTTTATATTTTTATATTCTATTATATTTTAATCAAAACCATTTTTTTTTTGCATCCAAAATTTATTTTTGATCGTCTGGCGGGGTTCCATGAGATCATTGAGCTTGGACAAGAAAATAACTTTATTTTTTCACATTAAGATGTGCTAAATATTGTTATGCAAAGGATCCTTGACCAACTTACTCGCAAAAGTGGTCTCTGGCTTTCTTCTTATTGCCACAAGGGGGTGCGTGGAACACAAAAGGTTAAGAACCATTGCTCTCGGTCGGGGGTCTTGAATGCATGGCCCGCGGGTCACGTTTGGCCATCAGAGCTTTTTGTCGTGGCCCGCCGATCATTTTTAGGAAATGGTTGAAAACATTGTGTGCGTGAAAAGCGATTGATTTTAGAGTAATTGAAAGAAATAATTCTACAATAAATGGAAGAAATAATTCTGGAACAAATTGATGAAAACTCAGAATTAGTAAAAGAAATAATTGCAGAAGTAATGAAATTAATAATTGCAGGATTAATGAAAGAGTTTGGAATTATTGAAAGAAATAATTTTTTGAATTTTTGAAACAAATAATTTCAGAATTGGTAAAAAGAAAATAACTTATTGTATCAATAAGAAAAATAATTTCGAATTTTTTCTGATAGAAAATATTTCACAATTAATAAAAGAATAATTTCACAATTATTAAAAGAAATGATTTCAAGACATATTCAGAACTACTAAAATTAATAACTCGAGAATCATTTAAAGTGATTTCAGATGAAAATTATAATATCAGAATTAATTTAATCAGTAATTAATGAAAAACTTTTTCAGAATTAGAGTTGAAAATATTTTCAGGGCAAATTAAAATTGGTAATTAGTAGAAAAATAATAATTTCTGAATAAATGAACTCGTTGCCCAATTGCCCCCCCCTTCTATCAAATTGGGGGGGGGGCCTGGGGGCTTCGTGGGAAATTTTAATTCGGCCCGCCGTGTGTGGAGGGTTTAAGATCCCTGTTCTAGGTTTTCAGTGGGCTTCCTATATGGATTTTCTACTAAAAAAATCAAGAAAATATCAGGTTGATCCACTGTCTAGTCTAGAATTTCGTTAACCTCTATCTTGAGGGAGAAATGCAAAGGATAACATATAAAGAGCCGCAGATATTTTTCCGGAACGAGCCGCAAAATGGATTGGATTCTAGCTGTAATGGCAGGACGGGACGCAAAAGCCTTAGCCCGGTCTAACTTGCATCCTGCGAAAAACGAACTCTCGCTGTGTACGGGCGTTATATGTAACAATCTAATCAGTAAACGTATTTATATTATAGGCCAAAAACTTTTCAGTGGCGTCTCATCATCAGAGAAATCTGCTAATAAAGCTCAGACTCGGAGGTTCGAGCCAACAGGGTCATCAGTGAAAATTAGTATTCATTCAGAATTTTTAATTTTCTTTAATTTTACGAAAATTAAGTTTTAAGAATCACCAATTTCTCCAAATAACATGAATAATTATGATTTTTCGAGTGCAGTAGACAGCTTAAATTTTTATAAAATTTATTTTTAATACCGCCACGAATATTTAAGTTCAGCGTTTGTACAAGTGCATAGCGTATTCGTCCCGTTTTTCTTCCCCCTCATTAATTCAGTGGCGTCGGATCGAAATAGGATATAATTTCTCCAAATAAACGTGAATCTTTGATTGTTTTTTTTTGTAGTTGCAGTTGCGGAGTAGACGGCATAAATTTTAACAAAAAAAAAAAAACCACAATTTTAATGAAAAATTGTCTAAAATCAACAGCCATGATTTTTTTTTTCAGTTCCGCGTACGTACACGGTGTATTCGCCCCATTTCCCCCCTCCTTCAGTCAGTGGCGTCGACGTGTGGACGCAGCTGTCTTGTCGTCTCTACCTTCCTACTCTCGGGTTATGTACGGCAACGGTTATGCAATGGCCGACGCATGCGCCATGAATCAGCAGCACGCATGTATGTGTCATGTAGACATCATGCACAGAAGAAAATTCGTTCGCCTCTTCTTTTCTTTTTTTTTCATCATTTTATATTACTACTGTTATTATTATAAGTTTAACGTCGTATGTTTGAGCACCTGGTACGGAGGTAATAAGTTGCTGTTTGAAATTCCGCCATCGACGCCGTCCATACACGGCGGAGAACGGGTGTTCTCCTTCCAACAACGACACCTACAGCGCCAAAAAAATCAAATGGCACACAAATGGTAAGTTCATTTACATTTTTATTTTTGATTTATAATTTTAAAAGCCGTATTGGGAAAAATGTCCGCGTGGTGAATGTACGTAGGGAAGCCATTTTGACCGGCTGTATCCATATTTTGTCCGTTTCTAGTCCCAAGATGATTATTCCGTATTCATTGGACGAAGATGACTTTAACCTCATGAAATATAGTCACAGACGAACTTGGGCTGATGGGAAATGTGCAGCATTTGAATTGACCACTCATTTTAGTGCCATGTTGAAACATTTCAAATATATCATGAAAAGTGTGAGTTTTACCAGTGCCGTCTTAACGCATGGGCCCGCCCGGACACGGCCCGGGGGCCTCAAGAGAACACTTTAACCCCATGGAAAGTAGTAAGGAAGGGAAATATGATGCCACGCCGGGCCGAAAAATTATTCTTTGTCCGAGGAAGGCTTTAATCCAGTGGTTCTCAAACTTTTGTCACCCCCGCGGCTCCACATTGCCCAATTCGTGCTTCATATGTGGCTCCCCAAAATAGTTCATAGTAGATATTCTCACTTATAAAGAACCACTTCATTTTGCAAAGCGTGCGGCACTTTTTCCAAGGTCACTAAAGCTTCCCCACGTAGCATTTTTAGATAATTTTAGTGACCCACGAAACATTTCCAGGTCAATTTAGTGATGCGCGACACATTTACAGACCCCTTAAATAGCCTAGAGTGCTGTTCTGAAACCCCTAAATAAGTAACCAGCGACACGTTTTCGAACCAATGAAGTGGCCCGCCTTCTCTTAAAAAGTTGAGCTCCCTTGCTTTAAAAATAGGACTATCGAATACTATTTTTGTGTTATCAGCCCATGGTAATAGGATGAGTTTGCTAATTACTTGTAAGAAGCTTCAATGGCGATTATTGGTCATTCAAACAAACTCCCTGATAGCGATAATCTCCTTTTCAAAGTGCTCGGACTGATCGATAATGGACCAAACCCAGTGAGATATCGAATTTCCCCTAGTTTATGTAAAAATCGATGCAATTTAGGGCGGATAACAAAATGGACGCGATAATCTATCACTTCTTGTCTAGTCTACTTTCTCCTGTGGATTCCGTTGGTCAATAATCACCAGCAAATAACGTATCTTTTGTTTGAGGTCAAAGGGCGGAGGTCATCTACGATACAAGAGTTTTCTTTTAAAAATAAAGAAAGAAAAGGAGGGGCGCTGATGCTGGCAGAAATTTACGGAAATTTTAGAACGTGATAATTGATAATCGATGATGGAGGGTGTTGAAGAAAATTAATTCATCGGTTATTATTATCCTCGTAAATATCAAGATTACTATCAATAGCATTTCGTCCTGGATTGGAGTGTGCCGTCAGGTTTTGGAGACCATACCTACAGAGGGATATTGACTTGGTCGAGGGGTTGCAAAGAAGATCCACGCGTTCTCTTGATTCGGCATAATCTATGAAGAAAGACTTGATTTTTTGAAAATGTTTACATTGGAAGAGGGCAGATGTCGGGGGGATATGATTGAAGTGCTTATATTTTTCAACAGGATGGATAGGATGGACCATGAATTACAAATGGACCGTCAATCGACTTCTTTGACAAGTGGACACCAGTATCGATTGGTAAAGGGCAATTACAGGTTGTGGTGTAGCAGAGAGTTCTTCTGTAATAGGGGTTATTAATAAATGGAGTAGCTTATCCCAGCGGGTCGTGAAGCACAATTGACACGTTTGAAAAGAAGTTCGATAGGGCGAATAAATCGAAAAGCTACCCATATTTAGATGACACAACCATAATGTTTTACGGGCAATATATTTATGTTTAATCACAATTATAGTTCTTATTGGGTTGTAATATATTTGATATAGTTCAGATATGTATTCGACATCAATACTTTTTATGGGCATCTTTTTTCAGCCACCTCATTTAGGCATTTTGTCTGTTGTGGCCTTTGTATTTGTATTTAATTTATAAATTTTTATAAAAAAATTAATTTAGAAATTTTTGTATAAAACCCATTTCATAATTTTAATCAATAAATATAATTTTAGTACTTTTATATAGTTTCATAATCATATTTCTTCTGCAATAAACCTTTCATACCTGAACATTCAATGTTTGGAATTTTCAAAATGTTTTTGTGCCTTTTTCATTCTCAAAAACAAAAAAATCACTAATAACATAAATGTTAGCAAATCTTTATTTTTTCTAATTTTTTTCAATTTTTTTTAAAGAAATGATTCATGGAATACACTTTACAGTATCACAATGGTTCAATATTTTCAGGCAAGGTGATGCAGGGTATATTCATATCCACATAAAATTCTTTCCTAGTATTTTGTTCCTAAATTTTACGTTATAAACCACACTTTTTCCTGGAAATCATCTTAAAAACCCTTTGAAATTTC
The DNA here is from genome assembly GCF_987345545.1 of Pholcus phalangioides. Classification (NCBI taxonomy): domain Eukaryota; kingdom Metazoa; phylum Arthropoda; class Arachnida; order Araneae; family Pholcidae; genus Pholcus; species Pholcus phalangioides. The sequence goes on from NW_028301606.1 coordinate 5,686,435, forward strand.
AAGTTTAAATTTTGCCCTCTGCTAAAACTTCCCCAAAGCTCATATTCACCATACTTCTAACCAAAAACATACACAATCCCTTAAGTCAGGGTTTAACTCCATGTGGTCAAAAGAAGAAATTCTACAGTGAGGAAAAGCAACGCACATATTTGAGTCAACAGGATCTGAAAGGGATAAGGATTCCAAATATTTGAATTCAAGTGTATATGTTTGTGTGTTAATTTTGTTTAGGCCTATTTATATAGCAAACTAAAGCCTTATTTAAAATTAATGATGAAATTTTCATTCATTCTTTTTTCAAATTGGTTTCCGTTTCCATTTCTAAAGGAACTGGTACTTTTTGAAAACGTTTTCATATCCATATTTTCAATTTCAGCAGCGATTTCTTCGTGAACGTAACAAAATTATTTCTTCTGTGAATCATATCCGTAGAATCCTTGGATATTCTTTTTTACGTACATCATTAAAAAAAAAATCCGTGGACTATTTTTTGGGAACTATAGGCTAGTTGTGGTTCCCTGGTCTTTATTGCTTAAAGTGCAACTGTGTAAATGCGTATGTGACTTGCGTATCCCCCTTGTATATTTTCACCATAACTACAGTGCTATTTTCTTTAATTATTTTCCCGATCATTATTTACCGATTATTTTTTTGGGCACTCATGATTAGCTTATCACGTACCCAGGGCTGGGTTTCACTTTACTAGAGGTCCTGACCATTGATGTTAAGCCATTGCATGAAATTATTATGTACCGGTGTCCTGTAAGTCCTAATTCGGCCTTTATCTCATCAACCGTCCATACTAGCTGCCTGGTCTCTCCTGAGACCAACAAAAAAATATGTGCAGTCGAATCCCGTTTCAACGAATACCGTTATAGCGAAAATCTCGTTTTAACAAACATTATTCTAATCCCCAAATACGTTTACATAGGAACAATGCTAGGAAACCTGAAATTCCTTTTTAACGAAATTCAGTGATCAGTCCAAATTCCAGAATCACTCTTGGGACACCGGAGGCCTCGTTTCTGTGGTTATTAAAAATGTGGAATATAATTTTTAAAAATGTTATAATAGAGAAAATGGATTTTGCTCTTCAGCTATGAAAATCTGGGATTATAATAAATTACAAAAAAATTGTTTCTAATTCCCCGTGTCTATTATTCAGCACCTAGACTCGTGTCTTGCAAGGCAGCCCCGCCTCACATTCTTGGAAAATTTCGGCACCACTGTCAGATCTCGATGCACTTCGTTGGAACCCAAAAAGAGTCATGACAAAATTGTTTTTGCATCTAACAGCGTTTTGTCTGGATTTTCAACAGGACTTTGTGTCCAAACAATTTCGCAACTCCCAAGAGGGGGGGGGGGTGCCGTTTTTTGAATCACTGATTATGATTTCACACTTTTGATGAGATGCCAAGCATGAAACTAACGACTGTGAGATGCGGTTCAAAAGCCCAACCCGGTGAGGGAAATACCCTTTGGTCATTAATCTCGTAGTGTCACTACATGGACCTGGACCATTTAATTCAACCATCAGAATTTCTTCTGCACGGCAATGTCGTGTCATAATCAGAACATGGAGATTTTGATGCGTTGTCACGACTGCACATTCGGTCGACATTTTTGACATGACCCCAAATTATCGAACACAACAGATACAGCCCGAGTAATCAACCACACCCTCCAGTGATGCAGATTTAAGCTGGGTGTGAACAGGAAATTAATGAAGCTGCTCTCTTTCTGCCCTGCTCTGGTTATTATTCTTTTTCGGACGCGTAAAACGACGTGTTGGAAATGATTTTGTGACCATTGAATGATTCTTAAATTTTTAGTATGTGAACTATAGATGTATGTAATGCTTATGTGGGGCCCCCAACGTGGGGAAGGAGGAATAAAACTTCAGCTCGGGAACCCGGGGTGAATATAATAACTATTTTTTAAAGTAAGAAATTGATAAAGTCTCTCTGTGCCTAATCTCTTTCTTTGGGAAGCGGGAAACTACATGTTGTAAATATTTCTTGGATTTTGATGATTTTTAAATTTTTAGTACGTGAACCATACATTTACCTAAAGTATGGCCCCTACAAACTGGGCGGGGGGGGGGGTGATAGGGCTTTATCTCAAGGCCGCGGGATGAATATACTTTACAGTCAACGCTCGATATAATGACCCCCCTTCGACCAGTCGAAAACGAACGTTATATTGGGAGGGTTGTTATATCGGAAGGAAAACATATACAGGGTGGGCAAAAAGTCCGTAAAAACTTTAAAAATTCATAAAAACCGGAAAAATAACTGAAATAAAAAACGGTTTGCAGGGTTAGCATAGCTAGGTCACGGGAATTATTTCAACACAGGAAAAAACCTAAAAAAACAGCTGATAGGTGGCGCTGACATACACAAGTCAAAGAAAAGATACGCAAATAACGAACAGAATGCCTCCAAATGGTTTATTACAGCATTATGTGTTCCATGTGTTCCTCCACATGACCACCACACATTGCATTCACCAACAAAGTTTTATCCTTGTTCACATACACGGTTTACAACGGTGAATTGGCTGTTAATTAGGAGCGCAAGTTCTTTTAACCGTCTCATTTGCATATTTCCACCGAAGTCGCTCGTATCAGTGCCACCTATCGGCTGTTTTTTGAGGGTTTTTTTTCCTGTCAAAAAAATTTCCGTGACCTAGCGATGCTAACCCTGCAAACCGTTTTTTATTTCTGTCTTTTCCGGGTTTTATTCATTTTTAAAGTTTCTACGGACTTTTTGCCCACCCTGTATGTTAGTCGTTATATGAAAACATTTGGTGCTTATCCTACCGGTCGTTGTGATACAATGGTCGTTATAACGAGCGTTGACTGTATATAGTTTTTCCACACTATAAACTCACTGTGGTAGAGGAAAGGAATGTGTTAAAAAAACCTGGCCTGAAGACCACTAAAGACTCCGTCCTAAGCAGGGCGGGGTTTAGACTTTTTTGCGGCTCATCGGTATGAAGATCCTGAAAGTCTTGACATGTACTAAATTACAGTAATTGACAACATTTTTAATGCTCTGGTGACTTTAACAAACGGGGTTGTCCATGCCCCATAGAGGTTCCTGGACCTCTAAGTTTGTTTTTTCAGTGATAGAGCCTACGATCATGATTTTGCTCAAGAGCCCCTAGAGAAAGAAGTTTATAAGGCTCTAACACTGGTGTTTCAGTAAGGCGAAAAGCCCATGGATCCCTCCACAAAATAATATTCAGTACACAGTCATGCATATCCTAACTCAAGTCTAAAACCTTTCCAAAGGGGCCAACTTCCGTAAGGGGTCCATTGATACTTGATGAGAGAGAGAGAGAAAAGAAAGCTCTAACCCAAAAGTTTGGGAATCGAATACATTTTTCTTACGCACCATGAATTTAATAAAAAATTAATGTGGAAAGCAAGCTATAGTAGATCAAAGGAGAAGGATCAGTTAGATACCCTATCGTTTCGGAGGTGGCCCCTGTGTAAATTTCAAGTTGAAATACGCATTTTCATCTATTTTTACGGAGCCAAATATTTTGAGATCCATAGGAACTGCTGCAGCTTAGGGAATAGCCCTATGTGGGGCCTTAAGCAAATGCGATTTATAGTTAATTTGGAAAATCAAAGCTGACCATGGCACGTAATATTGGTCCATCTTCCGACGAAATCGACGAGAAGTGAGTAGAGGACTCTCCATCATGGCGGATTATCACGATAATCAGAGGCGGATTTTATGGTTTTGCCACCTGTGGGCTACAAGAATTTCGCCGCCCTTCTCCCACTGTAGTCTGTAGCATTCCCTATATTATATCTGTAGTATCTATAGATTAGTTTTTTTTCTCCCAAACTTTTTGTTCCGTCGCCCCCTTCTTCAGCAATTTTCTTCTGTCATCGCCCCTCAACTCCAGCGAACCCATAGAATCCTATGTTACACCCGTAGCTTATACCGCCCTCGGAACATTCCATTGTCCACCAGGGGGTGAAACTGCCCACTTTGGGAAACAGATCTATAGTATATTTTTTTGATCACTCATTCCTCGAATTTGCTTTGCTTTACCCGCTTGACCCCCGACCTTATAAATATGTCTGTGTCTCTGAATCATTCTTTTGGCCACTCACATGCTCACGCACTCTTTAATTGGGCACCCACATACTTTGCACATGCTACAGGTCACTCTTTTGGCCTCTCACTGACCTGGTCCCTTACTCACTAGGTCACGTTCATGCTCATACACTTTATAGATCCCCATTTTTTTTGGTCCTTAACTATTCACTTGCTCTACAAGTCACTTTTTAGGTCATTAACATGCTTTTGTGCACGCGCTCCCGTCATTTTTTTATTCATATACGTGCACATGCTCTAGGCCAGTGTCTTTCAACCTGTGGTCCGCGAACTCCTGGGGGTTCGGGAACTTTGTAAAGTACATAATACTTTGTATGGTGGCTGGTGACCCCACAGGGTCCTTTTCCTTTACTATTAATTTACACGAATGATGCATTTTATGCTGTGAAATTGTAATTAATTGAATTTTTTATGAACGCAAATTTAAAAAAACAATACTTTTGGATTTTATAGGGAAAGTGGGGTCGTTAAAGTTGACCTATTGATGCTTCAGGAGGGTCATCGGAGCATCAACCGACACCCCAGGGGATCCGCGGTAGATGACCTTAACTACGGGAGAGGGGGGGTCCGCGACATCAAAAATGTTGGGAAACACTACTCTAAGTCACTCTTTTGGTCACTCACATGTCTGCAAACTCTCTGGGTCACTCTTTTGGTCACTCACATGTCTGCAAACTCTCTGGGTCACTCTTTTGGTCACTCACATGTCTGCAAACTCTCTGGGTCACTCGTTTGGTTACTCACATGTATGCAAACTGAACCTAGCCCATCGCTCTCTAGGCAGAGACGGATTTATGATTTTACTGGCTGTGGTAATAATAAATTTTGTCCTTCTCCATTCTAATAATCTATTTGACCCACTCGTTCCTCAAATTTACTGCCCTGGGCTATAGCCCGCTTAACACCCCCCCCCCCCACCTCCGTAAATACGCCACTGATATATTCCTGTATCATGGTGAGCCTCTTCAATGTCACACATACGTGATCCCATGTGGTATCTAGACACATCCATACGAGACACTGACCGCCTTCGATATATATACATTATCTCATCAAAAATGACGTATATTCGCCGTTGGGAGCCCTTAAGAGCAGAGGGGCTCACTCTTTAAAAAATAACAATAACTCCGGAAAAGCATCTGTTCATAATCGATTAATGGGCCAGCCTCTCCTAAAAATTGTCTTCGACTGAGAATGAAGCCCACCTTCTGACTCCCTGCCACCGGCTTCCCAAACTGATTCCCATATGATCCAGACAAAATACTATGGTAACTAACCAGGCCCAGAAAATCAATTGATCCCTACCAAGCACAAGAGAGCACTTATTGCTTGCTTTGCTAGCTTACTGGCTGCCGCAGCACATATTGAAGAGTTTTAAAAGTACCTAAGGGTGTGGTTCTAGGAAGGGTGTGTTCTTCGTCCGCTACAACCACCACCACCACCACCGTATCGGAATGAAGAGCAAAGGGGGCGAACCACAGTATAAGTATTATAAGGAGAAATAAGAAGCAAAAAAAAAAATTGTCTTTTATTTTTTTTTATCCAGATGTAGGAAAGAGGAAAAGTTAGGAAATAGCAGCAGAGCGGCCCTATTTTCCTAGGGCTCGCGTGCAATTTATGCTCGTGACGTCAGAAGGGTCTTCCCCTCCTCCACACTTCTCTTCTTTTAATATATACGAGCGAAACTATTCATTCCGCTCCACCCTTACTCTTGGGAACCACGGATCCTCTCACTTTTACCTCACTTTATGCAAACGTCCAGTGTGATGGAGGTCACCAACTCACTGTCTAAGTAGTTATCCGTGTCCTCCCTTGTGCGAGTGACATTCCATGATTGGACGCTAAATTGCTAAATTTTTACGGCTTGGTATGACTGGATTGATTTCTTTCCTGGTAAGTAAGAGCTCTTTTATGAAGACTTTTTTTTCAATTTAAGTATGAATTGTGGTGTATTTAAATCCAATCGGGGCACGATTCTCGAAGGTTGTATAACTTAATTTTAGGGTGCCTCGAAATCGGGCAAGAACACCTCGAGATATTTCAAATCCTACTCTTATATTCCATAGATGCCACGACACATCGGAAAATGAGACTTTGAAATCGGGCCAGGACCACTGCGAGATATTTCAAATTCCAATCTTATTCCCATTGGTGCCACGACCTAGGAAAAAATTAGTAATCTCTGGAGGCTTTGATGTTTCGTAGGCAGTGCTGTTTGAACTTACAACGCGGTTATTGATATCAGTGATTGAGCTTACACTCATTCGGTGGATAGTCATAGAAAGCTTACTATGTATACGGGTTGTAATGAAATTGAACATTTCTGGATGCGTAAAAAATTGGGAATATCTGGATCCGTTTATTGCTAACCGATTCCAGGGCAGCTAGGCACTGCTGCTTCAACTTCCAAGACGTTGTTCATCGTTGAGCTAACACTCATTCTTTGGGTAGACATATACGTTGTATTGGAATTCCAATCAGAACAGTGATTCCCGCCGGTGTGTAGGGTAATTTTAGGGTACCACGAAAATTGATCGAAATTGATCACAGGGACGAAATTCATCACGGTGATGAAACGGGACAGTACAAGATATTTCAAATTCTAATTCAAAATGCCTTCTAAGCCTAATGCCCCGGCACATAGAAAAACTGGGAATTTCCGGATTAGTCTCTTACGAACCGATTCCTAGACAGCTAGCTCAATGAGCTCCAGGGATCCATCATAGATAGTTCATTTATGTTTAGTAAGCACAGCTGTTTGCATCATCAATGCTGTAATAGATATCAACGGGTTAGCTATCACTCGCTCCTTGAATAGTCATAAAACTAATATAGCTATAACTAATACAGCTAAACGTGCGCGATGTATTGAAATTTCAATCAGGACAATGATTCCCATTCGGTGTATTGCTAAATTTTAGGGTTTCACCGAAGTGCCTCGAAATCACGCGGAAACACCGAGAGTATTTCATATCACAATCTTATATTTCCATCGGAATCACGTACAGAAAAAGGGAGAATCTCTTTATTAGTCTCTTGCGAACTGATTTCCTTACAGCTAACTCAATGGGCTTTGATGTTTCATAGGCACCGCTGTTTGACCTTCCTAGGCTATACTTGATATCAGTGGATGAGCTAAAACCCGTTCCTTGAATCATCGTGAAATGTAACATAGTTTATTTTTGCTCCACACTCAATTGGGAACCGAGCGTCAAATCAACCACCCTTACTCTTAAGAATCATGGATCTCTCATTTTTACCTCACTTCACGCAAACCTTCAATCTGATGGAGGGCACCAACCTACCGTCTGAATAGTTATCCGTGTCTTTCCTTTTGTACGAGTAGCATTCCATGATTAGACAATAAACGGCTTTGTATGGCTGAATGTTTCTGTTTATCCATGATTACTTTCCAGGTGAGCATTTTTTGTGGACTTTTTTCAATTTAAAAATGAATTGCGGTGAAATTTCAATCAGGACAATGACAGCCTCTGTATAGAATCATTTTAGGCCTAGAAAAAATATTTTAAATCCTAATCTGATCACAATTGGTACCACGACACATTGACAAATAGGGAATCTCTGGATTAGTCTCTTACGCACCGATTCCAGAACAGCTAGCTCAATGGGCTTTGGGGTAAGGCTTTGATGTTCCATAAGCATTACTACAACAAGTGCAATTCTGACAACATAAATGCGTTAGGGGCTACACATACACTCAGAACACACATACCGGCACGTACCGATTGGAGTTCCATGATTAGACGTTGAATTTTGACAGTTTTGTATGAGTGAATGGTATTTTTTGTTTCGGTTAATCTATGATTAAATTTGAAGTAATTACTCTTTTATTTGAACTTTTTTTAATTAAAACATGTTGATTTATGAGTTGTATCGAAATTTCAATCAGGACAAAAATCCCTGCCAGTGTATAGCGTAATTTTAGGTTGCCACAAAAATGCCTCGGAATTTATTAGGGTAGTGGTTTTCAAACTTTCTCGTCACTCGCGACTCCCTCCCTCTTATCATGATTTGTCCGTGGCTCCCAAAAATAGCTTAGTAGATATTGTGCATTCATAAAAGAATCACTTCAAAGCATAAATAAGCGCACAAATCAATATTTCCAGCTCGTCGCAACGTTCTAGAAAAAGGTTGACGACGCCACTTAAGAGCTACGACGCACATTTTGAGAAGCACTGGATTAGGACTCAACGAGATATTTTGAATTCTAATCTTATCCCCCCCCCCCCCGACGTATAGAAAAATTATAAATCTCTGGATTAGTCTCTTATGAACCTTTGGGGACACTGTTTCAAGCGAATACACCTAGTTTGTTGGTGTTTCGAAGGCACTGCTGGTGCACGCACCACCAAGATTGTAATAGATATCAGTGTGTAAGCCGTTCCTTGGAAGTTCATGGTAATCAACAATTTTCTACATCTCCATAGCCAATTTGGAAGTAGGCTTTGAACAATTTTGTTGAAAGAGCCGTTCATTATTCAGATATTTATTTGTCTAACGTGAGTTGCTCTTGTCATCTATGAAGTTTCGGGACTACTTGAATTTATGATATTCTCCTCAATGGCGTCGGAAAGATCTAGCGTGGGCAGGAGAAGAACGCTAATGATGAAACGAGAAGCTTTCAGATGCAGACTGCTAAATATGAAAAATATTTTGTCAAGAACAGATTTTCAGGCTCACTCAACAGCTTAGAGACTATTAATGTGGTGGTCGGGTGGTCATATTGATGCACTCTCATCGCGAGGATTCGGGTTTGAACCCCACCGGTGCCATGGTGGTGGTCGGCTGAAGTTTTTTTTCTGTGTTTTCCAACTTCGACGGGCGAATGCAAGTTGATCTCCCCTTTAAAAAGGCTTGCCACAGAAAGCAACAGGTTTACAACGGTACAAATATTGTCATTACACTTCACTCACTTCCCTTCTGAAACATAGATGACAGCAGGGCCGCAACTAAGACTTTTGCCACCCGGGGCAAACATTATTGTGCTACCCTCACAACTTTAAAATTCGATAAATTTATAACACGGTGTTCTTTGTTCCCCCTGAAATTGCCACCCCCCTGAATTTTTCGAATTTTCGAAATCAGACTGTTCGGTGCACACATTCACACTTCCGGCACAACTCAACAGGTTGTAAATTGCCCATGGCAATAGACTTGGGTTGGGCTCTGTTTGAAACTAAGATAGCTTACAGAAGGCCCTGCCAAGCTAAGCATAGAAATAATAAATTCGTATTTTTCGATTTCTGCTAAAAATGTATCCTGGCTAATCAACGTTAAGACATTAGACAAGCGTTTCTTTCAATCTCCAGGCTAGGATTTATTCGACTCCTTCCTAGGGGCCGTTCAAGTATTACGTCATCATCAATGGGGGGGGGGGAAGGAGGGGGTTTCCGATTCGCTGACTTTTGATGACAAGGGGGAGGGGGGGTTTGGATAATGATTACGTAATCAACCACCCCTTATGAAAATATCAGTCAACCTGACAAGGGGGGGGGAGGGGGTCAAAAATGGCAAAAAATTTGCTTACGTAATACTTGAACGGCCCCCTAGAAAATTTAGCGTGGGGAGAAAAAACAAACAATAAATCAATAATAGAACTGTTTTCGGGTCAGAGCCATGCTGGCCTCTTCATCTATTGTATTAATTGAAATGGAAAAGATACATTTTTGTTTGATTTATGTTTTTCCAATACAGTCGGATCCTAAACCGTCCATGTATAACGACCTCCAATCAAAATTGTGCCTGAATGATCCGATTATCTTTCGTTAATTAGTGAAACTGGAATATAATTGATCGAGGAATTATCTGCAAATGAGATTCTCCGATTCCTTCTCGTGGAAACGAAAATTTCCCTTCGTCTTTTCAACAAAAGGGAAATGACAGAAAAAATAAATAGATTGCACTAGAGCGATCTGAGCATGCTTGTACGAAATGTACTATTAATCTTAACATGATCGCTGGACAAATGTCCTTTTTTTCTTTGCTTCTCCATGGAATAGATCGACTTGATCACGCAAAGGAAGAATCCGTCTTTTAATGTTCGTCGATACTTGCCATTTAGGCTGCACACTTATACCATTATCGTTGTCCAATGGCTAATTCCCGAACAGTTTGTTTTAGAGAAAAATTCCAACTGAGAAAAAATAATGTTGCGAATGTTGTCGGATATCATCTAAGAAGCCATTCAAGCCTAAAAATAATAATTTCCCAAAAAAGTTAATTGTTTTGATTTTTTTTTTTTTTTTTTTTTTTGTGTATTTAATTTGTACAGGGCTTCCGGGTCTCCTACATGTGATACCTAGGGGTGGCAATGCAACCAGTTTCCCCCTTTTTTTTAAAAAAAAGCTGAAAAAATGTCATATTTAAATCATGCCGTTGCCGTTGCTAGTTGATGCGAAGTACCGAGCACTAAGCTCTCGTCTTCGTCTTGGTTTCTCTACTTAGGTAGAGATATTGATCAGTCAATGGCAAAATGGTTGCTTAAAAACAACCACCAGTACATTTTTTTTTTTAATTATATATAACCCTTTATATATAAAATATTCTCACTAATACAAAACAATATCGATATACTGTTAACAATTTTCAGGGGTTAAAACATCTTCTACCCCATCAGATTACACTTACTTCCAGAAATAAATCTCGTCGATTGCAAACATTCCCAATATCTACAATATTAAACAAATCAGTTTCACAAAGTGATTAACACAGCATAAGTTTACAGCATATTTTGCGATATATTTCCATTTAGACAAAAAAATGATATGTGTATATACATGAAAAACTCCAACAATGTCACCAAAACCATTCAATATGATTTCTAAACATTTGACAAATATATTTAAAAAATATATAATTATAAAATAGAAAAATAGAGTATAAGGTTACAAATGGTCATCATAATTTACAGAACCTCAACACACTCCTCAGAATCATATTATGTAACTCTTGAACATTTGACAATTATATTAGATTAAAAAATCTAAGCTGATTAGGTCACATAACAAATGGTTATATAATTCACATAACGTTCATATCATATACCTTTCAATTAAAATTTAATTTCGTTTACATGAACTGATATATTACATGACTGTATTTACATGAACTAATCTCACTACACCAATATTAAAAATGGAATTGACCGGTAGTGATTAACATTTCCATCATTTCCAACATTTTACAAAAATTTGATGAAATTTATTTATAGTAATATTTATCTATACTATGCTGTGGTACATTATTAATAAAAATACAAGGTCTTTTTAATCATAACTTCAGTATGATTAACCTTTATTGCTTGTTCTACGACAATTAAAATTCCTTTCTAAAATTTGTAACCAAGATATTCTTTGGTCTTAGCTGTGATAATTTCTGTTCAGCTGGGTAGTTGCATGCTGAGCTGATAATATCCACTTCTGAAGCCTCTTGCTTCTCAAAGTACTTTTTGGCCAGTTTCTTTATATATTTGTAGATGGATGTAAAGAAAGGTCCTCCAGCTTTAACTTGCGATAACTCGGTCAGTTTTGGTCGTAAAATTTTGATTTTTTTTATTTAACGAATCAGTGCATGAAAATTGTTTTATGCTAAATTTTTTTTTCATTTATAGGACTCGAGGGGATTATTATTATTTATAAATGGCTTTAAGGATGTTGTCCCCGACAACATTTAAAAAATTTTCGATGTGAATACATTTTTTAAATCATCTGACGATACTAGTTACATTCGCAAAAACTTTTGTCTAACGAAATAATATAAACGCTCGTATCTCAAGAAGTGTTCAGGATGCATCAGTATTTCTGGTGTCTACGGGTAGATCCCGTTCATATAAATCTAATGATATCACTCGGATTTTAATACCTCTGAAGGTGAGACCAACAGACCCGCAGTTCGTAACGAAATTGTTTTACACTATATCTCGAGAGGTTCACAACGCAAATAATGTATAAGCCAATGGTCTGATAAGAATTTCGGAGACAAATGCATTGGTACCACTCTGGTACCTCTTTTACCAAGGTAGTTACCTTTTAATAGCTCTTCCGGTCTTCTCACCAGACCCGCGCCCCGTAACCCCCGGTATTCGTACCGAAATTATTTTACGCTATATCTCCAGAGGTTAGCAACACAAACAGAAGCTAATGGTATCGTCTGATAGGCATTTTTATGACAAATCCAATGATGTTACTCTGGTTTCGATATCCCGTCTGATCTTGGCGAAGGATCCACGACCCGTATTCGTAACGAAACTGTTTTACGCTATATCTCGGTAGGTCCACAACGTAAATACAAGACAATGGTATCATCGGTTAGATATTCTAAAGACAAATCCAATGATACCCTACGTATGTATGTCTGGACAACAGGGTCGGGGTCCGCATGCCTAACGACATGCCATGTCTCGAAAAGTTTGCAACGCACATAGAAAATAGACGTCTCCAAATGTAAATCCGATGACACTCATTTCATTATGTCAGTACCTACCACTCGATTCAAGGCACAGAAAACGTATTCATGTCAAAACGTGTGGCCGTGCCCCCATGACACATTCCTACCCCAATTTTTATTTTTTTATTTTTTAGTAATTGGAAGGTGTGTGTGGTCCTAACGTATTTACGTATTTATGTTTTTTTAATTGTGCTTGTGTTTCGTGTTCTTGCCGGTGATTATGTCATCGGTCCACATCACACTTTTATAAAGTGAAGGTGTGATAAATATTTGAATTTATCATGCTATGCACTTATGTCCGTGTGTCGTAGGTCTACCTGCTCTCTGTGGAGAGTTTTTAAATGAGAGACAAACTCGAATTTACGCCTTGAAGTTAGAAAATTAACATCAGCCGACCATCACTGTGCGTGATGATTCAAACCCATATCCTCACTATGAGAGTTTCCAGCATGACGCCCATACGACCGCACAGTGGCACAAGGGAGAGCACTGGCAGGGCTCTGAATATAAGAGCCTGTTAAGCGTCCTAGTGTGGGGAACTAATCAACAATCCTGACTTCGAGAGCCCACGTTTCCTTATTTTACCGTTTCTAGCTAACTTCAGGGCCGGGTATAAACTACCTTATATATATATAGTATATACTTATAATGTTTTGTGTTTTTTTCTTCTCCAAGCAGACACGGGGGTGAAGATGGGAATGGCGATCGCCCTTCCCCAAGAGCCGAATAGTATGGAGAAAATTGTCCCGTAAAAATACGAGTCGAATCACTACGAAACTACACAATTTGTCAAACCCCCTCCCCCGCACTGACATATCTCAATGGATCCGCGCTTGCTACTAAATAATATGCGAAAGTGACAGTCTAATTTCATTTGACCCTCCCCTCCCGCTTGAAACCTTGGGATATGCTAGCCCATGGATGAAAATGATCAGTGGGCAACGGGCCCACAGAGAGCTGTGGAAAAAAAACTCAGATGTGAAGAAATAAAAGTTAGGGAAAAAAAGGTGGCTATTTTCAAAACCTGATAGAACTGAGGATCCGGAAATCACCCCGACAATCCGGAAATTTCGCTCTGCCATGACCGTATGAGTGACCGTATTAGTACCCGTACTTACTTAGTTATTCACTCATATGGTCACTCACACACCCACTTGATCAGTCTTATGGTTATTCACGCATGCGGTCACTCACCCTCTCTATTGGCCATTCATACGGTCACAAACCTGATCACTCATATAGTCATTCGCTTGACCACTCATATGGTCACTCACTACTCGCTTAGTCAGTCTTGCGGTCATTCATTCATACGGTCACTTAGCCACTCACTTCGTTACTCACACGGTCAGGTCAGGCGAAATGACCGGAGTGAAATGTCGGCGGCGAAATTTCCGTAAAAAGATATAAATATCCGTAGACCCAACTCAAGACCCCCCCAACTCAAGACGGAGGCCGAGAGTCTGACCGGTGGGGTTCTGGAAATCCAATCTTATTAATAAAATTTTTGTTCACTCAGAAATCAATTCAATAAGTAGACAGAGGTCCTGAAATAAGGAGTTCCGGTTAACACATTGTTGGCCGGTCACGAATAATTTCAAGCAGGATATACTCGTAACCAGCCAACAATGCGTAAAGACGGTACCACAAGGAAAAAAAAAGAGAAATATCCAAATGGGGCCATGGGTCAGAAAGAAACACGTGTTAGTATTTTTTTGCCTAATTCGTATTTTCTAATTTTCAGTTAGTTTCTGACTGTCCTAGATCCAGAAAATACACGTCATTACAATGAAAAGGCATTGATGTACGTGAAAACTATCAAAATGTCTAATGTGATTCAATTCTTCTCAAATATGTTGAAACAATGGTGAGATGATAATAATAACAAACAATGATAAATTAATTTTACTATTTTTCATTAATGATGAGAAAAATCGATGAAATGGTTTCCGAGATTTTTTCAAGAATCATATGGGAATGAATTACGGAATCTCAGTTGTATTCACAATACAATATTATGCATATTGCCTAAATATATTATTCTTCAAGGATTCGTTTGAAATGAAGAAACATTTTCTATCGATGGGATTCTCCGAAAGAATTGAGAAATACTTCCAAGAAAAATAATATATTTTCCCTCCATGTATTTATATAAAAAGATGTTCCGGCAGAAATAGGCCTATGTCTTCAGTTTTAGATTCTCCGACTTGATCTTTTCCAATGACTTGATAACCTCGGGTATTCTTCCATATTTTTGTCAGTAAGGCCTCGAGACGAACAAATTTCGACCGGATGGACTTGGACAATCCTCCCAGACAATTTACTGAGACCAAGACATCCAATGTCTCAGCCATAGACATATTACTATCCTTAGCCTGCGGTCCCAGCTGAGATATTGAACCATGGCATGTCGATTCGGACACTCGGCTTTCGTCGGAGCTCTTTCAAGATACTAAGGAAATGCCCGAAAATGTAAGTTCTTACATATACAGGGTCTCATTACTTAATTTCTTTATCATCATAATTTTTTCAAAGTTTCATTTTCAAAAAGGTGTTTTAGCATTCTCCTAAAGTCATTCTTCCGCTTTTCCGGGGCTTAGTTCGTCCTGGACAAAGGTATGCTGTAAGATTTGGAGACCATACCTACACAGGGACAAAGACTTGGTTCAAGAGGTGCAGAGAAGAGCTACGCGTGTCCTTATTGGTACACGGGGCTTGAATTATGCAAACACCAAGCATGCCCCCCCCCCGTTCTGTCCCATGTGGGATATAGGCAGGCTAGATTGCGGCTGGGTCATGCTGGGAAAAAAAAAAAAAGAGTCCCGCCAGCCACCAAGACCACGGGCCGTTCGCCGGCCGGCATGGCGTCACCGGACCTCCAACCCACACAAAGGACCGCAAACACTAACACCAAACATAGCCCCAGAGAGACTTCATTTTTTGAATATGTTTACATTGGATGAACGCAGCTATCGGGGAGATATGATCGATGGACCATAAATTATTAGTACACCGTCAATCGACTGCTTTTACAAGGGGACACCCAGTATCGATTAATAAGGGACAATTGTAGGTTATGGTGTCACAGGGAATTTTTCTCTAATAGGGTTGTTAATAAATGGAATAGCTTACCCCCGGAGGTAGTAAATTGTAACACAGTTGACACGTTTAAAAAGAAATACGATGAACATGTTGGGGTAAATCGAGAAGCTATCCATACTTAGATTAAGACAACCATAAGTGTTCTTTATGTGGGCATTGTATATAATATTTATCATGTATATACATTGTTTGTAATTGCATTTTTAATTGGGTTGCTGTATTTTAGAAATATATGAAATCCACATTTGTTAGGGGCATCTTTTTCCTCAGCCACCTTGGTGGGCATTTTGCCTGCTGTGGCGTTGTATTTGTATTTGTACACAGTCCCAGCGTGCCCCAAAACCCAATTAGAGAGCTGTTGCTTTGTCTGTAATACTGAGGCCAACAAAATATATTCCCCATTTCCGAGTACGATATTCGATTTTAAAAATCGGAGGAAAGTTGCGGAAGAACTAACGAACAACGTTTCTTTCCCTTGCTTATTTATGCTGTTCTTCCCCATCTATCGTCCGAGATTTTTGATTTCAAATATCTCAGTTAGTATTGCATTTGGAATTAGATTATTCTAAGTGGAAGTAAGAGTACAGGGGGTCGTTTAAAAAGTTTATTTTGTTTTATTGACTATATAACACCTTACAACATGAATGAAGTATATGAGTTCTACACGTTATTTTGATACTTTCCGAATTGGAAAGTATCCTCTAGGATCAACAGTGCACCAGTAAAATGCGGCAAGGGATCGTCCTTTTCATTTTTTATTTACTCGATCACGCATGGTGAGATTAATAAAAAAAATTTAAAATATCACGTTTCGAAGGTAAAAAATTATTCATTTTAAATCATATTTATTTATGGAAGTTTCGAAATATTTTCCATATGGTATGTAGGACAGTTCCCAGACCCTTGAAAATTAACTTTAAAACGGCAAATTAACGTCCTCTACGATTAGAACCCTAAGAAAAAGAATGTCTTATACCAGAGGTCTTCAACCTTTCTGTAGTAGCGAGCACTGCGTACCCATAATCGAAAGAAGGGCACCCCTTACGGCATGTTTGACAAGGAAATGCATGAAAAGTCAGGATGATTTCAATGTTTGAATGCAATATGTACAAGGTGTTTGATTGGAACGTTGATCAAGCGCTCGCGAACACCAAATCACACAGTAGCATCGAGCAATCTGGGTGCTTCAAAGTGCTCGCGAGCACCAAATCAAACAGTAGCATCGAGCAATCTGGGTGCTTCAGAAAGCACCACGGTGCTCGTGAGCAATGGGTTGAAGATGCCTGTCTCATGCGAAGTATTTGTGTTTAAGCTAAAGGTATAAAGCGACTTTTACACGGGAAATTTTTACTAACAGAAATCTTAGTAATAGTATGTGACATTGAAATGGATAATTTATACAAATATAATTTTTTAGTCACATTTTTAGTGATATATATAATATTAGTGATTGTGAATTGTTGATTTTTTTCTTATTAAGACGTGGAACATTTTTGATATCTGTTATTCTAGCACTCAAAAACTGACGAAAATCGCGTATTTGGATCATGGATACCCAATGAATTTTGGGTAACTGGATAAATTTCTTTCAACACGGTATAAGGGGAGGTACAAATTCTAACAATTCAGTTTTTATTTTTATTGTGGGCGTGAAAACAATTTAATTTTTAATATTCCCACCACAATTACAGTTTAAGCCTTCTATAACGATACTCAAGAGACCGAAGAAAATTATATTTATGCAATATATGCCGTTATAGATGGAATATACAGGGTGTATAGCAAACACGGGGTATGACGTTTCACTGACGAACAGTCGATCCTAGAGAGACGTACTTTCAATCAGAAAAAGTTTCCACATAATGTGTAGTACTTGGATATGCCATTCATGTTGCAAGGGGTGGTATAGTTATTGAATTAAAAAAAAAACATTTTATACTGTCCCCATGTGCCCCAAAACCCAATTAACAAAAAAGCGTTGAATGCGGGTAAAACTATTTTTCCGCATTTAGAATTGTCCACATCATCCTTCGTTGTTCGAATTCGAATCTCAGTGAATATTGCACTTAAAAACATGGATTTGTATGTGTTGGAATCAGGAGAGACAGGGCAACTATTTTCTAATTGAGTTTTGGGACACACGGGGACGGCATAAAGTTATTTTTATTTTATTTTAATAATTATGCAACCTCTTGGAACATGAATGACATATGTGAGTACTGCACGTTATTTGAAAACCTTTTTATAATTGGAAGTATGCCTCTATAGGATCAACGGTTCGTCAGTAAAATGTCATACCCCGTTTGCTATGCAACCTGTATATTAACATTATGAGAAGTATATCGGGATCACAGAGTAATATTATTATACAGCTTATTATCTAGGGTACTGTTTTAAATAATCACATCTGCATTTTTCTGTTTCTGCTTATATTTTACT
This sequence comes from Pholcus phalangioides, assembly GCF_987345545.1. Classification (NCBI taxonomy): domain Eukaryota; kingdom Metazoa; phylum Arthropoda; class Arachnida; order Araneae; family Pholcidae; genus Pholcus; species Pholcus phalangioides. The sequence goes on from NW_028301606.1 coordinate 5,704,575, forward strand.
TCGATTTCAGAACCAACCGTATAATTTTTATATCTTTCGGACCCTTTTCGTGAAAAACCCAGTAAAAAATAAATAAAAATACAGTCGATTCCGATTATAGTGCAACTGGTTTGCAACTAACCCTCGGATGTACAAAACAAAATTTTCAGTCTCTTTTAGCTCATTAGTAACGGGTTTTAATAGCATATTTCTTTGCAGGGTGTCCTGTAAGTTTTAATGCGGTCTTTATCTCACCAACTGTTCGTCATAGAGCGATCATAGGTTGCGATTTAAGAAATGCTCAAAATGTGTTTAGTACTATCTCTCTGTAATCGTTTTGAGTATGAAAATAAAGTGTGTTAGCAAAATTAAGAAAACTAATCTTTTCATATGGTAACCCTGTCCTTAAAAACGCAATTATAAAGAATTGCAGTCTCTCCAAAAACCAAAAAAATCACGTTTTAAAGTAAATATTCGCTGCGATTTTGAATTCAAAATCAGAGAAAAGTTGGGAAAAAATAAAAAAATAACTTAAACGAAGGAAAGCCCCAGAGGAAAATTCAGAGAACTTTTTTAAATTGGAACCATACCCCCCTACGACGAATGGTTGATGAGATAAATGCTGAACTAGGACTTACAGGACACCCTGTATAGTAAGTACAATGAAAGAAAATGTTTCGGATTTAGTTTCAATAGTAGTGATTGATTGCGCACAATTTTAATTCGAAAATATGGTCATATTTATTTCTGTAATTGTTAAAAATTCGTAAAAACTTGATATGTATAATACTGTACTTATGTTATATAGGTACCACTAGTATCTAATGTCATTATTCAGTACGCAGATGATGGAAGAAGAGACGGATCATGAGCTGAGATTATATTCATGTCTACCGCTAGCTGACTTGAGCCGTTCCGTACAAAACTTACATTATTGTTTTGTTCGTTCGGCTCGAGTTAGTGAGCGGTCTAAAGCAGCCGAATTCAAAAGAAGCTACAGGATAAGTTCAAGATCATACAGGAATGTGGTCGCTTTCACCGTTGTTATGTACCGTATTTTCCTGCGTATTATCCGCGGATCTATACTTTAAAGAGATATTGGAATTTCTTAAAAATGTGAACTATCTTCAGTTTTTTATTTCCTTCTGAGAAACTGCAATAGTTATAAATATAGTAAAGTGGTTAGTATATAATGGCGGTATAATAAAAAAATATGTTTTGTGAAAAATAATTATTCAAGAAATTATATATGGCGAATACATATATACAGGGTGGTCCTGTAATTTCTAATCGGCTTTTATCCCCTCAACCGTTCCTCGTAGAGGCACGGTTTTAATTTAAAAAATGCTCATAATATGAAATGTGTCCATAAAATCAATCTTTATTAGTTTAAAGAGACAAAATACAGTGTCCGAGTCAGGGCCGTCTTAAGAGCATCATGGGCCACCGGGCCAGGTGGTTTTTCTGAGGCCCTATCTGGTAGATTCTAGAAAATTTTTATCAGATCTCATTTTCGAGAGGCCCCTTTTCTCTTGGTCCCCCAGGCCGTGCCTGGTTGGGCCCATGCGTTAAGACGGCACTGGTCTGGGTGTGATGTCACTCGCCGCTATCCATACAAAGGTTTTTAACAGCTATCTGATGCGAAGATATAGTTTGGAAGGAGAGAAAACCATGGGTTGTATATAAGATCTTCTATTCTTCCTCGGATAAGTCGCCACCTGGTGGCATTGTAGGAAATTGTGAGCTTTGACCTGAGTTAAGGTCCAACCGCCCATCTACGGTTCCTTTCAGTGCTCCAAGGAAAGATTGAGATGATCATTGCCTCTGTAGTCTAGTGGTCTAGGGCATTGGTTCGATTTCCCGCAGGGACAGTTGAATTTTTTCTCTCTTTCCAAAATATATCTTCGCATCAGCCAGCTGTTAAAAACCTTTGTATAAAATACAGTGTGTTACTAAAAAAAATCATAATTTTTATATGGACAACCTGTCCTAAAAAACACAACTAGATGGTTGTTGCACAGTTTCTACTGCGTTTAACAAAAACAAAATTCCATGTTTCAAAGTGCAATATTCGCTGAAATATTTGAACTTGAAAATTGGGAAATGACACCAAAAACTAACGGAAAGCGCTCCTTTGCCTTATTTATGCTGTTCTTCCCCAACTTTGACAAAGTTTTTAGTTTAAATATCTCAGCGAATATTGCACTGAGAAACCTGGGGGGTTTTTTTTTTTGTTTGTGGGCGAGAAAAAGCAGTGCACAACTTTCTAATTGGAAGCTATTGGACGGGGGACCGCATAAAAATTCAGATTTTTTATTTTATGACACACTGCATTTTTCCTCCCGAAACTGACACAGGGCAATTTCTGAATACATGTTCACCATGTTTTAAATTAGAACTCTACCTCTACGACGAACGATTGATGAGAGAAAGACAGAATTAGGACTTATAGGACACCTGTATATAGAATATTATTTATTTTGTAGCACATTATTTTGCTCATAACCTTGTAAAATATAAATCTTCCAGTATGCCTTCATTATGATTCTGAATGTATGTGAATAACAGATTACGAATTCAACATCTTTGGTTTTCTATTATCATGTAATGATGTCAGAACTATTAAAATATTATTATTTTTCCTTGTCAATCATCATTTTATTTGCATTTTACTTGGAATGATACCCGTATTTAGTTCCTCAACTCCACACAACCAACTGAGAAAATGTGCAATCGCACGTAGGTAGATCTCTACACATAGTGCACGCTGGTTTCCGATTCTGCTAATCCGCGCCGTCACGGATTGGTTGAAAACTTGAATTTCAGGTTTTTTAACCAATCCGTAGACTTTCAGAATCGGAAACCAGCGTGCACTACGTTCGCACCATCATGCAGTGTTCTTCAACTGCTGGTAAGCGAACCAGTGCTGGTCTGCGAATAAAATTCACTCAATTCCATATAGCTGCTACATATATATTAATAATTATCAATTAATAATTCTTTGATAACAGAGGTTTCCCAATCACCTCGATGTGATAATTTCTGCCGACCTCCGTTGGAGAAACCTCCACACGGATTATATATTTCAAAAATGCCTTCATGACCTTTTTTTCCTTCGTCGTAAGGGGTCATTCAAGTATTACGTCAGCATCGATGGGGGGGGGGGTGTGGGTCCGATTTGCTGACTTTTGATGCCAAGCGGTGGGGGGGGGGAGGGGTGTTCGGATGATGCTTACGTCATCAACCACCCTTTATAAAAAAATGAAATATTCTTAAGCGTCCCGAACACATTTCTAGATCATTTCAAGGATCCACGAAATATTTAGAGATCACTAAAGTGTCTCTCTAGCAGTTTTATGAATAGGGAGATTGTTAGTTCAGGTGCCCACAAACCACAGTTCTGGATGTCATTAAGTACTCTAGAACTGTGCCACGCGTCATTCAAGTGTTCCGTAATGATGCCGCGGATCACTTAAGTAATCTGGGAATGTGCCGTGGTGACTTGAGTGATGTAGAGCCGCACTGGGGGTCACTTACGTGCTCTAAAACTATGCCAACTGTCACTCAAGGGATTTCTAAATGTGCCACGGATCGCTCAAGTGTTCTGGGACTGTGTCGCGGGTCACTTAAGTGATCTGTGAATGTGCCGCGGGCCGACTTGAGAGATCTGAAAATGTGCCACGGGCCGCCAAAATACTCTGGAATTGTGCCATGCGTCACCTAAGCAATCTGTAAATGTGCCGCTTAGTTCATTTTTACAAAATTAGGTTTGAGGGGGCAGGCCACATCAGATACCGTCCTCCGGGTCACATTTGGTTCATGGGCCAAGGATTTATCATATGGCTTGGAGGTTGGGTCACAATGAATTTCTCAAAGATAAATTTTGAGTTCTTCAAATAGCATCGAAATTAACAGAAATTGATTATAAAAACATATAAAGGTGGTATTTCCTTTCGCAATTTTGATTAAAAAAATATTTTTTCCATTCAAAAAAATGTTTTTTGGTCGTTTGGGGGGGGGGCAGGAACTCTCCTATGTCCCTCCCTCCCCGAGTACAGTCTCTGATCCCACCAATATGTGATAGGAGGTGGGGGGGGGGGCAGAGATGACGAAATGTTGCTGACAAGGGAAGGAGTCAGAGTTTTGCTGAAAAGGGGGAGGGGTAAAAAATGTCTGAAATATTGCTGATGCAATACTTGGACGGCCCCTATAACGTCAAATATTCCACCCGCAACCTATATCCTTCCTATCCTCTCCTATGCCTGCGAAATTTGAGATCCCTATACACAAAGCAATATAGATAATCTGGAATCTATCCAAAATAAATCTACCCGCTTTATTTTAAACTGCTGGTCTTCCTCTGTTTCCGTCACACAGCTCAAACGCCCCAACTTAATATCCTTCCACTTACCTCCCGTAGATATATCGCTCGTCTATCATTACTTTTCAAAATTATCCACGGCTATTTTAACGTTGACACTATATATATATATATATATATATATATAACCACATTCTAATCAAATCTTCACATTTTCCCCCAAGACTCAATCATCTCCAAAAATTGAAACCTTTTTTTTGCATCCAAAGATTGCTTCAAATTTAGTTTTTTTTCCCCCTTACAATTATTGATTGGGGCAACCTTCCATCAAATACTGTAGACTGTACTTCAATATCTGATTTTGCATGTAGCATCAATCGCCTGTGTCAAATCCCATCACCGCACCCTCTTGTATAGGCCTTGGTCAAACAATATGGTATAAATAAATTAATATATATATACAGGGTGTCCTGTAAGTGCTACCACGACATTTATCGCATCAACCGTACGTCGTAGAAGAATGATTCCAATTTAAAAAATGCTCAACAGGCGTTCAAAACTTACGCTGTACCAGTTTTGAGAGTGAAAATACAGTGTGTAACAAAATAAAAAAAATCTAGATTTTATATGGTGTCTCTTTGCTCTAACTTACAATCAGAAAGTTATTGCCCTGTCTGTCCTGATGCCAACAACAACAACAAAAAAGTAAAATAAAAATGAATAAAATAATGTGCAATGTTCCCAGAGATATTCGAAAACGGAGGAAATTTGGGAAAGAACAGCGTTAAATGTGGAAAACCCGTTTTATCCGCATTTAATGCTGTTCCTTTTTAACCGTAATTATGTCAGTTTTTTGAACTCGAATATGTGAATATTGCACTTAGAAACGTGGAATTATTTTTTGTTGGCATCAGAAGAAACAGAGCTTTCTAATTGGAAGTTAGAGCACAGGGGAGGGACCGTGAAAAATTTAGACTTTTTACTTTGTTGTCCACTATATTTTCACTCTAAAAGCTGGTACAGCGTAATTTTTGAATGCTGATTTTTAAAATAATAAATAGTGAATGGATTTCATAACTTTTACGGTAATTATAACTAAGGCTCGGATCATAAAAATCCTAGCCGTAATTATAACTATAAATACAATATTCATTTTACATATTTGTCAGGTTTAACGTTCCTTTATTAATTTTTTAGTTACTACAATCAGCGATTTTGCCGTCTCACGCTAATGTTTTTGATGACAACTGGTGACGTCTCGTATCTACTGTATTTAAAATCAGTTTCCCTCATTTTTGGCAATGAATTGTGGTCATCTAGTCATTTGAATTCCCCTCCCCCTTCAAATACGTTTTCATTTACTGCGATAGGTAGCAGGAATTTATTTCCCCCACCCTTCACCTATTTTTGCAGTAATTAGCGAATTCATCATTAAAACTGAATTTTTGGCTCTAATTAGTGATATCTCGTATTTAAGATCGCAGTTTCTATCGTTTTCCTTGATGAGGTACGGTGAACCTAAATTATAAAGGAATCATTTTATATTGATATTAATAATATCAATTACAACAACTGAATAATTTTTCATTCAGTTAGAATAGAATTATCGAGTCTGCCTGCGGACCTACCTATGCCATCACCACGGACCACAGGTTTTGATAAACGTTGATCTAAATTATTATTAGACAGATTATCCTTACTCAAAGAGCAAGCAAAACATCGTTCATACTTTTTCCGTATGCGACAGTTGATGAGGGCATAAAGTGATGTGAGCAAGTTTCATGCGAGATATTTTTTGTCATTTCTCGGAGTTCTACTTATACCATAGAAAATACTGAGTTTTTATTCATCTTCATTTCTGTGGATGAGTGTTCGTTTCCAGTAAATATGGGTAAAATTGAGAAAAAATTGCGTGTGTGATGCTCTATTTCAATAATATAAACTTCTGAATACCGCAAAACAAATGAATGCATTAATTGGAGATGTAAAAATGGAAATTCCACGACTATGAAAATGACGCAAAAAAAAATTCTAATTTGGAATCTTCTCTATAAACTACTAGCCGGAAAATAGACAATTAATATAAAGTGACGCTGAAAGAAAGTCTTTTTGAAAAATCATTCAAGTAGAAATTGGTGCTTTTCCTCATCCCGAAAATATACAAATACAAATACAACGCCACAACAGGCAAACTGCCCAACGAGGTGGCTGACTTAAGAACATCATGGATCCCCGAACCCCTACCTACTACTGCTACACCACACATGCACCCCCCCCCCCGCGGAACCCCCCAACGAATCGGTACATGCGGGAATGTGCGTGTACGTGTAGTGCAACCTGACGTAAAGTTTGTTTCTGTGTAATGCTTGTTATGTGTAGTGCTGTCATCTGCCCCCAGTTTTACTAACTATGAGTGAAGTGTTATGGTTGAATGATTTACCGTTGTAGGACTGTTGCTCTCTGTGGCGAGACTTTTTAACGGGGAGATCGGCTCGCATTTGCGCCTTGAAGTTGGGAACCACAGAAAACCAACTTCAGCCGACCACCACTATGGGGTTCGAACCCGGATTCTCGCATCATGAGTCCGGCACTATAACCACTCGACCACCACAGCGGCATTCACAACATTAAGATTGAGAATATACAGTGCGCATATGGAAAATTTACGTATCGAACAATTTTTGTTTTACATATAGCCATATATAAAACAAAAATTATGCACGGTTCAAAATTTTTACATGCCTCCGGGTATGCCGGACTATTGTAGATTCGTTCAGCTGTGGTTTCTACATTCATAACGTAATAAATAAGCAGTATGAAATGAATTGCTATGGACATCAAGTTTTTGAAGGTTATTTTAATGGTTCAGGCTCATGAAGGCCGAAGAGACATCGTATTAACCGATGTGTTTCGCCGCATCCGTTTATTTTATTAGTGAGCGTGACTCATCAAAATAGCCAATTATTCTGTAAATTTTTAAGAAATTAATTTTTGGATAAAAGAAAACGATAGGAAATAAAAATATATCACCAAAATATTCGTAAAAAATGAGAAAGTGACATTAAAGTGAGTGATAGATGACGCAGCAAAACACAAAACTAATTTATCTTGGAATGTTTCATGGATTCGGGTTCACGAATTAGAAAGAAAAAAATCGTATTAACTGATATGTCATTATATCCGATTTTGCTGTAAGTGGGCTCAACTTTTTAAATATCATTGAAATGATAAAAATTACGGTAGATATTAAAAAAATATATTTTTCGGAAGAAAATAGAAAGAAAAAAAAACTGTCGTGCACAAAATAAAAAAAAAATATCGTCTATAATTAACAATAGGTGCCTCTAATGAAACCGAAACTAATTTTGATTGGAACGCGTAACTACCGAAACCGAAACTTGAAACGGACGTTAACTGATTTCAATGATTCAGCTCCACGGGAACAAAACAAATAAAAATGATTTTAACCGATATTTGACTATTAAATTTCACTCTAAGTTTAAGTTTAATAAGTTATAATTGGCTATGTTTAAGTTTTAAAAAAATCCAGAGAGAGATAAACATATTGCTCAAACGCTATCCATCAATTCAGAAATTAGTGTTTTAAATCATCAGCAGATGGCGCTAGTACAAACATTTTTCCTGGCGCGCTATTGTACGTAATATGGCTATTGGACGAAAACATGGCACATAGCAAACATGGGGTATGACATTTTACTGGCGAATCGTTGATACTAGAGGTATACTTCCTGTTAGAAAATGTGCCCAAATAACGTGTTGTACTCAGATACGTCATTCATGTTCCAGGGGGTTGTATAGTTATTGAATTAAAAAAAGTAACTTTTTATATGGTTCCCCCAGTGCTCTACCTTTCAATTAGAATGTTGTTGCCCTGTCTCCCCTGATGCCAACAAAAAATATTCCATGGTTTCTAAATGCAATACTCAGAGATATTCAAATTGGAAAAACAGGAAATTTGGGAAAGAACAGCGTTATATGCGGAAAACTCGTGTTACCCGCATTTAACACTATCAATTGGGTATCGGGCCACACAGGAAGTGTATAAAAAGTTAATTTTTCATTTTAATAACTATACAACCCCTTGCGACATGATTGACGTTTCTCAGTACTACCCTTATTTGGACACTTTTCCTAATTGGAAGTATATCTCTTATAGGATAAACGGTTCGCCACTAAAATGCCATACCTCCCTGTTTGCTATGCACTCTGTATATGATTACTGGTTACTCCAATGATGTTTCGAAAATTCCCCCCTTCCCACTACCAACAATGTCGAAAATCAGACTGAGGGCAATTGGACTGTTGCGGGAACACGTTGAAAACTCAAAGCTCTTCATTTTGAGGACAATCATCGGAGCCCCAGGTTGACGGATATCTAGCCCAGGCTACGGATTTATCTAATAATGGGGTTTTTTCAGCACAACGATAGATTTAATTGAAATCACAAAATTTAACAATTTGATGCTATATAATAATAAATATGTTAAGTTTCATTTAAAATGTTTGAATTTTCTTTAAATAGATTTAAAATTCTAGACCTGACAAGAAATTGTAAAGAAATTGTCGGCCCCCACCCCCAAGAGCTAATGGTGGCCGAATGAAGAAAAGAGTATACTGTTTTTTTAGGCCGGGATCACACTATAAAAGTTCGTTCATAAAACTTGAATTTCCTTCATAAAAATAAGTGCATGGGTTACATTCCGGTGAATGTAACCAATGCACTTATTTTGGTTGCATTTTTCAATTTTACATGCCGGTGAATGTAACCAATAGGCTTACCGGTTTTTGTTTTATAAACAAATTTTATTAAACCTTTATAGTGTTATGTATTATAGTGTATATAGTGTTATTATCATAGGTTGTAAAAGGCCGGGATTACACTATAAGTCTTGTAAATGCGCTTTCATAAATCTTAAATACAATTAATAAAGTGATCGGTTGCATTTGCTCGACCATTGCATGTAACCGACCAGCTTATTGATAATATTTTTTTCATGTTTTATAAAAGAACTTTTACACAGTTTTTACAGTGTAATCCCGGCCGGAAAACCGGGATTTTTTTGTCAGCTTGCGTTTGATTGTGTGGGTAGTATGATGAGAAAGAGAATTTTGACAAAATCGGGGTACTGGTCATTGGCTTACAGAAGTTCGAATGAAATTTAAATTTTTCACAAGAATAAACAAAGCCACGATTTAAAATTATCGCACAATGATAGTTTTAATTTGAGTAAATAAGTACTGAAAAACTTGAAGTTTAATTCATGAAATTTGATACACGTATTCACCCGCCATTCACATTTTTAGAAATAGTCCATTCCTGTTTGAGCAGGGACCGGCCTTCGAGGGATAGGGGGAGGGTATAGATAGCTTCTTCGAAAATTTTTTTTTTTGTTTATACCAACCTCCAAACAAAAAAAAACAAATTAACAAAAACCGATTAAAATAGCATATAAAGGGCATTTTCTTTCGATATTTTACCTTTTCTATCCGAAAATATATTTAGAAAAAATTGGTCATCTTTGGGGGGGGGGGGGGAGAATGGAGCTTTTACCCCCTCCCTCTACCCTGTGAATGTCCGTCTTTGAATGACCTTTTCCAAGTGGTGAACCAGTTAAAATTCCTTAAATCTTTTTGCCAGAGATGCTCCCCCCTCAAGGGCTACATTCTTTCTTGCGACAGAGCCTGGGTGTCTGGTGGCGTGTTTCTCCCGTTAAAATTTCTTATAAAATAAGTCTGGTACTGAGGTTTTATTTGCTACAAGGAAAGAAATTACACCATTTTGGCATAACTACAGTATATCAGTTTGTAATTCTTACACTAATGGTGGTATTCACACCAACAGAGTTTAAACTATAGTCGCTGTGGTGGTCGAGTGGTCACAGTGACAGACCCCAAATTTGAACACCACAGCCGCGGTCAGCTGAAGTTGGATTTCCGTGGTTCCCATCCTTGAGGTGGGAATGACAGCCAATCTCCCCATTAAAAAGTCTTGTAGCAGAGAACAACAGGTCTACAACGATACAATTATTCAATCATCACACTTCACTCATAGTTAGAAAAAACTGAGGACAGATGGCGGCACTACACATAACAAGCATTACACAGAAACAAACTTCTGTGTATTGCATGTAATTCTCATTAGGTTCCCTACATGTACACGCACATTCCAACATGTACCAATTCATTAGAAGTTCTGTGGAGGGATAAATGTAATGTAACATGAGGGGCCCGTGGGAGCACCATAAAGTTCTCCACCACCGTTAAAGAAATAAATGTGTGATATGTTTTTATTTTAAATAATTAGTTAAATGTTTTAAGTGAAATATTTACCTGCATGCCAATGGTGAGCCATGGACTACATTATGGTTGATAATGTCATGAAATTATTCATCTGCAATAGAACTAATGTTGATCCTGGCTAGATGTTCAATTTTTACAATTATGTTGATGCCAGGTTCCGAATATCATAATCAATGTTGTAAAAATACATAAGCGCATGTAAACTAGTTTTTCTCTGTCCAATATATGTTAATTTCAATGCCAAATGAGTCTGCAGTGGATTTTTTACAGTGAATTCACATGACAGGGAAATTTCCTGTATAACTGGTGTATGTGTTGTGAAGACTCAATCATTTGCTTTCATATAAAGATTCACATGATATAAAACTAACTCTCCTGAGTGCCTGGGCACTTCCTGAATCGTCTGAGTCCTGCATTGGTAGCCAGCCCTCGAAATCAGCCAGAAATGAGTTTCCTTCCGGAAATTTTCATCTGTACTTCACCTGAGATCTTGCGAACCTTGACGATCACATAAAGTATTGGATTATCTCTGGTTTCTTTGGCAGGAGAGATGTGGATCCATAATGGACTCTACTAACAGAAACTGGCATGGCTTCATGAATGCAGAGATGGTTCCTGTGCAACAAACTCTCAAGTAATATTCTAGTCAGACAGATCTGGTGAGTCCGTTCAAATTCTAATTAATTTCATTAAAATTCTGGAGATATAAGAATTTTTCGGGAGTCTAGGAGATGGAATAGATATTCGGGTGCTTTGGCAGCTATGACATACTGTGCCAGCAAATTACTTTGCTTTCTGTGATCATTTTTGCTGCTTATTCCACTTCTTGACACAAATAGGTTTAATGATGTTTTAATATTTTAATGATCCAAGCAAACAGAAAGAAATTTATTTTCACAAGCGAAACACACGGTGAATGAATAGAAAAATAAGTTTAATGAATAGTAATGGTTTTTGAAAAAGACAATACTATCAGAATATCAATTAATTTCTGTGGCCAAGTATTATCAATCTTTAAAAAAATTGCCATAATTGTATTTCAGTTGACTCCAAACTGCCATTATTTTATAGTGTAACATTTAAACCACTATAAAGAAAGGCAGATCAAATTCATTTGTAATTCTACATAACTAAGATTCTATTGGAAATATACACACAAAGCGAGTCACAACCTTGTTTCCAAAAATATCAATATTCAATTTCACGTGGAAAGTACAGTAATTATAAAGTGCCACCACAGATTAGCAATCTGGACAAACAATAAACAATATCGTCAGTCACAAGGGGAGAAAAAAAAATTCAAATGGTGGGTAACATACATAATACAAGATCCTCTTGAAATCTCGACAAGAAGATATGAGAGAGAAGAAAAAATATCATACAACATAAGACAGTTTTCTAGCCATTAACTGCATTTATTTTTTGGCAATACCACTGGAAATTTCGGCGGAGAAAAGTGTCATTGATAGAAAAAAAATTCTACAGCACCAGCTCATTTTTCACTTTGTTGATAATCAAACCTGAACATCGTTCTTGACTATATTTACACTAATAATGATGAAACTATGCGCAGGGAAAAAACAGATGAGGATCGGATGGATATGAAATCAGAGTATCGTTTTCGTCATGATCTCGTACACCATGAGCCGCCTGAAATAAGGCATGTTTGCCTGGAAAGAAATAAATAATCAATACCTGAAAAAAAAAATGAATATAACACACTGACTGTACTTAAAATTAATACTAGAATTTTTTTACATAGTCAGAAACTTGCATTCAGAGCAGGGTATGGTAAAAATTTTAGTGGTTAATTATATATGAAATTTCATTTCCAGTCGGTAAATTACTATCAAACCTAAGACAGCCATGATATATGGTGTCCCACATTGTGCCATAGCAAGAAGTCCTCCCTGGCAAAAAAAAAAAAAAAAGTGTGATTGCGTGTTCGGTTCAGTGAATGAGTATCACTTGACAAGTGAAAATGGTCACTATCACCTGGCACAACTTATTCACTATTAAATTGCCTGTGGCAATGAAAGGGACAGCACATGGACGACCAGGCCTGACTCTGGCCATGCTCACAACTGCCGACGTTGCCACCAGATGACAACTTATAAATGGACGACGTTACTCTCTGCCATCTATTCTCCACCGTTCATGTATGGTCCCTTTCAGAGCACACAAGCTTCAGGGAAAGATTGAGAGATTTGTTGCTCTTGTAATCTAGTGGTCCAGGACGTTCACCCAGAAAGTGAAAGGATGTGAGTTCAATACCCCGCAAAGGCAGTTGAATTTTCTCCCTTTCCAAAAATTCATCTTCGCAACAGCATCTGTTAAAAACCTTCGTATGGATAACGGAGAGTGACATCATCCTTTCAGAAATTCATGGTGTGTATAACCTAAAAATTTCTCATTGGTGATTTGAAAATAACAAAAGTGATTCACCTTTAAGTGCCAGACTACCTGTTCTATACTACAAGGTTAAAAATAATGTTATCATGTTCAAAGTTGTGCTGGGTTATAATATATACTTCTAACCTCAATTTTTCAAACAGTAACACTAACACCATGCACATATATTCTTTTTAGGTTGATCCGATTCCAGTAACTCAAAAGGAAGTTCTAGTCCTATTCAAATTACATCATTGGGAGTGCTGTACAAAAATACTCTGCGAATGTGCTGACATAGGTCAAAACTTGATTAATCAAACACCATGTCCAATGAAAAATGAAGAATTATTGTTAGTTCCAATCATCAGACTTCTTTAAAACACTAAAAGTTCTGGATTCATGGTGATTTACAGATTTTAAATTTATCAAATTGACGATACTTTTATCAAAACAACCATTTACCTGACTGAACGATATCTGGGCATCTCTTGCAACATATTCAGCATACTTGAGGGTGAACATGCCACAATCACTGCCATTTAATTGAGGTGGTATGTCCTGTATTAAAAAAAAATAATTGAATTTTTTGGATGTTATGCCAAAACTAATATTTGGAAAGAAAAGTGATGTCTCCTCTGGGAATCGAACCCAGATCCCCTTGCATACCAGGCAAGTGTGCTAACCAATACACCAGAGACACATTTCCATTCCTTATAACAAGCATTAGTAGCGTGAAGTGCTGAGTGGAGACACAGCTCCACTCAGCGTCATATAATTAGTAGAAATTTGACTAATTAGTCAATGGAATGCTTTTCCATATATCCCTCAGTTTGCACCTGCTGAAAATCTGAAAAAAGCTTACTGCATTAAAGTAGAGGCTCGATAATCCAAAGTAGATGAGCCCAAGGCCACCTGGGATTATCAGGAAAAAATTGAATTATCCGAAAAACAAAAAATTCTTTAAATGTTGCTTTAACTTAAAAAAAAACAAAACAGTGCTAGCATATTTAATGTATTTTTAATTCCTAAATAAGATATACACTCATGTCCATAAATTAAGGATAATTCAAAATCACACGGAAATCGAAATCTAAAGTAAAAATTTCACCTGTAGAATTATCACACACATCTGTAAGAATGATATGCAAATTTCAGGAAGTCACCAGATGATGCCGATAGTACGTCACAATGACGAGAGTGTAAGAGGGGGTATATAAGGAATAGTGGCAAAGAAGTAAAATTGTTCACAAGAGTTCTGTAAGGCGCTCAGAGCCATAAGCGAATAGTTATGACACCGAGGACGCATGTGGATGATTTTTTACATGGTAGAAGTATCGCCACCTGGAATGTGGGCGTACTCAGATGGAAGTATCCGAGGAACTTGGAATTGCCCAAAGTGTCATCTCTAGGCTTTGGCAACAATTCCAAGATAATGGAAATGTCAGTAGACGTTACAGTACAGGTCGCCCCCGAGTTACAACGCCGAATGAAGACCGGTACTTGGCAATAACTGCCAAAAGAAGCAGACGGAGCACAGCATCCGACCTGTCTCGTCAGCTATCTGCAGCCACGGGTACCATAGTTTCAAGGCAAACCATGTACAGACGTTTGGGAGATATTGGTCTATATGCTCGCAGGCCTGTCTGATGTGTTCCGCTCACGGCAACTCACTGTTGGCAGCGATTAGCCTGGAGTAGAGAACATGCAATGTGGATATCATTACATTGCATGTGATGTTTTCCGACGAGTCCATGTTTAGCTTGCAGTCTGATTCACATCGAACTTTCATATGGAGAACGCCAGGTACCCGTTACCACCAAAACAACATCATTGAACGACACCATTACGGTGGTGCAGCACTACTCGTTTGGGGTGGAATTATACTGGGTTCCAGAACAGATCTGCATGTTCAAACCGAGAAATTTACCGGGGCAAGCCCAAATTTATCGGGACATCATTCTGGAACAACATGTACGTTTGTTTAGGGGTGCCATGGGCGCAGAATTTGTGTTTATGGATGACAACGCCCGTCCTCACCGAGCAAACATCGTAAACGAATGCCTTGAATCTGAGGATATAACCCGTATGGAATGGCCAGCATTCTCACCTGACTTGAATCCGATAGAGCATGTGTGGGACATGCTTGGCCAACGAGTTGCAGCCCGTCAACTACCTCCTACATGTGTACCGGAACTTCGGAGAGCATTGCTTGCTGAGTGGAGTGATCTTCCCCAAGATCAGATCGATAATTTGATACTCAGCATGCCTAGGCGTTGTACCGACTGTATTTCATCGCATGGGAGACATACAATGTATTAACCATCATACCAACCATGTAATAGTAAGTTTTTGTAAAGGAGATATTTTTTACAATTGCTCCAGGGAGCAAAAATCGTAGTTTTTATGAATGGTATCATACATACACCATCGTTTTTGTTCTTTATCTTCTGTTTAATAAATGGGCTTTATGAATAAGTAACGTTTGTTTTGTTTCTGAACCTTTATTTGCCGGAGCTGGCATCATCCTTAATTTATGGACATGAGTGTAGATGCCAGAGAGTTAATAGAATTTCTTTTGTTAACTTCCCATAGCTTCGTGTCATGTGCTTCAAAAAATGAAGAATGTGAAAAGGGTAGAATACGAGTATGATTGAGGCGCAGACATATTACTACTTCTTAACCGAAAATGCACCTTGTGCAATTCCTCCGTGGAATTTCTAATGAATTAGTATATGTGGGAACGTGTTGTGTGAGTGTATGCATGGCCCTAACATGTATGTCGTCCGACTTTTGCTTGTTTCAAGAACTACACTACTACTATTGTTGATGCTGTCATCTGTGTTCCATATTTTGAAGTAAAGATGGTAAATGCTTGAATTTTCATGTAATGTCAGTATCGTGCTCTAAGACTGCCTGCTCTCTGCGGAGAGAATTTTTTCAATGGGAGACAGGCTTGCGTTCACATCTCAAATTTCGAAAACCACAGAAAACCAAATTCAGACAGCCACCACTATGCCTCCAACGAGGTTGAACCTGAATCCTCATCATGAGAGACCAACAGGATGCCCACATGACTGTACATGAATGAATGAACGCCAGAACTTTGCCACTGGACTTATCCCACACTGATAGCTTTCGACTGCCTGTCCAATAATTTTACATAAGCAATTACAGAACAATGCCATTGTTCACCCTCATGAAGAAAGCTGTCAAACTTGCTCCTCTTTATCAATAGTCCCCCCTGCTCCCGAAAGTTAAAATGGTCAATGTCTACTCAAGAGAGTAATATTTTATTACACCAGTTTACCCATTATAGAGCTGGGGGCTGCCTAGTCCCTTTAAAACTAAAATCACTACAATACATACACACTATGTAGTATTCCTGGGAAAAAAGTAAGGAAGTTGTGTTGTTGAAGGGAAAAAAAAAGAGGATCTCAAGAAGGAAGTTCGAAAATTTCAAGTTCCTCGGATTATCCAGAAACTCAAACTTTTGGGGCTTGGATTTTCGAGAGACTATTACATGACATCTTAAAGAAGGGTTTAGTGATTTCTGCTTGTGCCTCTCAGAGAGTTAATAGAATTTCCTTTGTTAACTTCCCATAGCTTCGTGTCATGTTTGAAGTGGACAAAACCAAGGCACTCTTCTTCCAGTATCATGACCCATATAGAGAAAGAAGATATTTCATTCTGTTTTCTTAGGTTTACCTCCAACTTAAACTCATTGCCATGTTTTGGAAATGTTTTTTACCTATTTTGATGGAAATTGACAGATCATACCCGATTGACTATCCAAATAGAAATGAAATTTGAACTGAATTCACAAGGCAACAAGCAAACCAAAATATATCACTGCAGAAAATTCATCAGTTTGCTGATGTAATTCAAATTTTCCTTCACAAACAAGATCTCAACCAAATAACAAAATAATTTCTTTCATAGTGTATAAAAGATTATTACAGATGTCTTTACTACTAAGAAATGTTAGATGTTTAATGAGTACTATTCCCCTTTATACAGCTGAAAACTGCAAACTTTTGTACAATGTCTTGTTTGTGATTTGACCACATGCTTTTATTTGGTTGTAAATATTCATTTTACTGTGACCTGTGAGAAAAATTAGAAACAAATTTTGAAGATGGTGTGATTTCCTTTATTTTTCAGAGCCGTCATTTGGGGGGGGGGGGTCGGGGGGAAATTGAAATGAAGTTCCTGATTTTCCTCCATGAGTTTTTTTTAAAGTAATGTTTAAATCGAGAAATAACTAAGCTTCCAGAGAGCTTGTAGGAAAAGAAGGATGAAAATAGTCTAAACTAATAAAAGAAAAATACTTTTCTCAAACATTTTTGCATTCGGTAAAGCCTTTGAAACATTTTTGATGCACTCTTTTACAACCTCTAACGGAACACAACTATTTAATTTAAAAAAAAAAAAAAGAGAGAGATTGGTGTGTGACCCTTTTATTTAAACTGCGCGGAAACAGGATTTTAAAATAATCCGGATAAATAATAATCTTGGATATACATTCCTAATATCGCAGTGCAATGCACTAGATTTATTTGTTTTTAACTCGCCCAACTTATGAAGTATTTTTTAAATGGTTTCCTGTAATACGGAAATCAGACATTAAATGGTTTTTACATCACAACGCTCTAAGATGTGCAAAAAAAACCAAAAAAGGAATAATTCATGCAGAACATCTACATTGAATTTATACGAAAATTCTGAGAGACTGGACTGATTTTGAAGTTTTGTAAGTCTATTAATATGAGCATAGTGATGTCTCTGCTAATGAATGCCTCAGCTTACAAATTTTTTGGTTAACAAGATTTTTTGTGATTTTTCTGCCTCAACTAACATAAAAAAGTCGTGGTGTGAGTTGAATCTTCAAGCAAATCATAATCCAAATCAATTATTTGATAAAGTTCATTATAATACGAATCATGAACTCGAATGATATATTCATGCAAATGTATAAATATACAGCAACCTAAGTCAGAAACTCTACCACTTCCAAAGTACGTAAATTTCTCTAACATTGACAGTAACATTTATGTAGTAACATATGGTTAAGAATCAAAGTGGTCTAAGTCACTGGAGTGCAACTTTTCATTACAAAAAGGGTTCTGTCCTGAAAGCTCCCAAAAAATAAGTTTTTCTTGGAATGTTTTTATGCTTGTAAGACACTTTAGACTGTCTAGTAAGCAAAGACGCATTTCAAGGAAAATAGGTTTTAGGGAGCTTTGGGAAAGAATGTTTTGTTAGGAAAAATAGTACTCCAGTGTGACTTGGACCACTTTGACTTCAAACCTTTAAATCCAAAATCTTTGAAAGCTAGTGCAATGTCACTATTATCGCTTTTGTCAATTGCTGTTCCCAACCCTTCTTGCTTTTTGTTAAACCACTAGCCGTCACTTGGAGCAGCACAAGCAGGTTTTGTTCAAAGACGGAGGATAACAAGTCCATCCTCCTTTCTAGGCACCTCAGGGGCCATTCAAGTATTACGTAAGCAGATTTTTAGCCATTTTTGACCTCTCCCCCCCCCCCCCCGTCAGCAAAATTTCGTCAGCAGATTAGAATATTTCATATTTTTAAAAAGGGGTGATTGATGACGTAAGCAACCTTCAACCCCCCCCCCACCCGTTTGTCGTCAAAAAAGTCAACAAATCTGAAACCCCCTTCCCTTCCCTCGATGCTGCTGACATAATACTTGAATGACCCCTTAGTCATGTACAAGAATATTACAAGTAATTCATGTTGGTAAGAATGAAAAAATTGGAAAGAAATGAATTGTTTCTTGTATCTCAGAATCTCAGAAGTATACTTATTATAATCAGTTTTGAAAGGAAATAGAGGTATAAAGCACAGAAACTCACCTTCAGTGACTCCAAGACCCAGGACGATGTATCAAAATCTTTCTTTTTCTTGTCCTTCATTTCCTCAACCAGATAATCTCTAAACAAATAAAATATGATGAGCTCTCTTAAATGCATCTATGTTTTACACATGTCACCCCGCCCCCACTTAGTACAGACAATTATGTTGCCTACCATCTCTTTATGGACCATTAATTTTCAGAGCATCATTTATTTACATTTGTATCAGATGAAGCAGATGAAATTTCTGCAAAAGAAATATTTTTCACAGAAAAACGCTAGTTTTTGTATGGTGAAGAATGACTCTTCTAAGACCAACATGATAATGAGAAACAGGATTTGGTTATGTCAGTATGGATGTTATGTCAAAATGAATCTTTGGAAAGAAAAATGATTTGTTTTCCCCGGAAATCAAATCAAGGTCCCCTTGCATACTGGGCAAGTGCATTAACCAACACACCCGAGAGACACTTTTCATTTCCTTATATCTAGAGCCCGGAGGTTCAGGCAAAATACCATAAATGTCTTCTTTTTGCCTATTTTTTAACTTTTTGTTAAAAATGTCTTTTTTGAACTTTTTCTGTCATAAATGCCTATTTTAAAATATTTTGAGTATACAAGTGAATTTCAGAGGCCATAATTTGGATATTGTGAGCATTGAGAACAAAATAATTACACTTTTTAGAACTTTTCAACTCTCAGTATAAATTATCATCAGAAAGCTCCCATTTAAATACAAATAAGTGATCTGAGAGATTGGTGTTGCCATGCATTAACTTAACTTTGACCAGATGGTGTTAGACATGAATGATTGTGTTTCCAATGAACGTAGCCCATGTTAGAAAAGCAAAGAGAAATTAGTTTCTCCACTTCACATTATATGTCTCGCTTGGGCATTGGACTGCATTGTATATGTATAACTGGCTGCTGACTGTCCCAAGAGGTCATCATTTGATGTCATGGATCACATAAGGCGGGATAGAAGCAGACGGCTCTGGGATCCCATGCTGTTTTCTGTTTTTTACATCATAAATACAATGAAAACAACCATGACTCTATATAATTTGGTATTCGATTAGGTTGACAGTAATCGCCCCCAGGGGTGTGCCTACCATCCACAGATGCGGCCACACAGGATCCCACGTTTGAATAGCCCTGCATATATGGTAATACAAAAAAAGTTAAATTTAGAAAACATATTTTCTGGATATTATGCCGAGGTGAACTCAGAAAGAGAAGTCATATGGTCTGGGCAAAGGCAAGATGACTTTTTTTTTTTTTTCTGAGTTCATCTCAGCATAACATCCAGAAAATATGTTTCCTTGATAGGCTGAGAAAAAAAAGCTATCTAAAGTTAATTTTTTTTACAAGATGGTTGTTTCAATTATAGGAATAATAATGGTTATTCCAGATAATATGACAAATGAATAAGAATTATTCACAACTCAAAGAAGCCCCACAAATCATTTTTTCTATGGGCTCTGCATCTGATAATGGTGGCCCTGGAATTGACCTAATTCTGAGGGTCTACTAGCATTTTATTTTGGGGGCTTGATACCCATTTAACTTTGATAATAATGCAGTTATTATCAAATATAATTAAAACAATAGACAGATTTAATACAACCAATTTTTCAGCTAGTTTTTTGACATACGATACCTTTATATATATAGTTCTTAGTTATTTTTCTTCCTTTCAAAAATTATAAATGCCTATTTTAGGCAATTTTAGTTTTTTTTTTGCCTGCTTATTTCAATCATTTTTATTGACTGAAGTTCCGGCTCTACTTATAACATGCATTATTAGTGTGAAGCGCAGAGTGGACACATTGCAGCAATAACCGCCCCAAATGGCGATAGTATTAAGAGATGCTTTCTCAGCCTGAAATATACTGAGAAATCAAATATGCAAGGGACCCGGGTTCAAGTCCCAGAGGAGACATCTAATTTTTCTTTCCAAAGAATCATTTCGCCATAATCTCCAGCAAAATCACATTTTTTTATATTTTGGACCAAAAAACATCTCTCAACATGATATACAATAAGTACACAGTCATGTAATAAGGAAGGAAATGCCTTTTGAGCACAGTATAATAATAAGTGACAGTCCCACTGAAGCTAAAAATAACAATTTCAAACACCAAACAGCTATTTGGAGGCTAATATATCCCCTTCTTCAGTGATAGAAAGTCTGTTATAGCACAGACTACTACTAAACCACACATATTCCTCTGCGGAACCTCTAACGAATTGGTACACGCGGGAATGTGCGTGTACATGTAGTGAAACCTGACGTGAAGTTTGTTTCTGTGTAATGCTTGTTATAGCACAGATGACTTGCTTGAATAAAACATGTGGTTGAAAATAATTTTCAAACACAAAATATTTTCAACCATGTGTTTTGTTCAAGTACGCTATAATAGACTTTCTATCATTGAGGAAGGGGCTATATTAGCCTTGAAACAGCTGTTTGAAATCCTTTATTTTGAGCTTTAATGGTTAGACTGCCACTTATATTATCACAAAATAACTGTTTGATTAGGCCCTATTCCTCAAAGTGACATAAGTGAAAGAGAAAAAACATGCCCTGCCTTATTGATAGATTTTAAGGGGTTTCACTACTTTTTTGACTTGAAAAAGTCAAATTAAAAAAAAAATGACTTAAAAAAAATATTTCATTCGATTGCAAATAAAATACTAAAAATTTTGTGTCAATCGGTTAGTTTGTTCTTTCATAATTAAAGAAATAAATACTGAATTATAGTGTAAATGTATACTAGAAAAAACAATGTGATTTTCTCAGGTTGCAGTTTTCTATAAGATTTAAAGAAAACTACTGCCCCGAAAATTCTGAATTTTTGCAGGAAAGTTTAGTCGATATGTGTTAGTACAATAGACCTCAGACTTTGATATCTGACCATTCGTTAGAATTTTATGAATTTTTAAAGTTTGAAAAAATATATAAATTTCTAAAATCTAAAAATTCAACATTTAAAAAAAAAATACTTCCATTAGTCAATTGCTAAATTGGCCTCTCCCCGGCCTTCAACAGTTTTCTTTTGTTTGTGATTTCAGAACCATGATGTTCTGAAGATGGCACTCCATTGCAGGGCCGAAATGTGTGAACAAGTGAAATAAAATTCATACTTGTCTTTTGAAACATGTTAAAATTTCTTTGAATTAAAGCCAGACAAAGTTTCTTTCCGTATAATATAAAAGTAGTATGAAAACAAAATCATAAAAGTCTTGTTACCTACACATACAGATATCATAGTTCATCTATGATTCATTCAATGCAGAGGAAAAATAACTTTCAATAAAGCCAAAGATTTTAACCAAGGAAACAAATTTAAGCAAGTAGTGAAATATAGTATATTTGGTTTGTTCAATTAAAACTTTTGTCATTTTGATCATAGTTTTCATTTTTTACATAGAAAAACCCTTGATTTCTCAAGAACTGTCTATCTTGAATTTTTTTTGCTAACTGTAAAGTTTTAAAAATAAATAGGTTTCCACTGCATTCCACTTGAAAACACACCAGCAAAAATTTTGAAGACTATGAAAAATCCGAAAGAAATAGAATTGAAATACAAAAACAAAGAATCAATTTAAAAAAAACCAACATTTAATTTTTGACCTAATTAAAAATATTGATTACGAAATGCTCATGACAAATATATTGTAAATAGATACGTGAGAAGTAAAAAAAGATTATACAGTGTTTAATGATTGCACATGGGTGATTCTCACGAAATTGACCTAAACCATGTTCTCAGCAGTTTACATTAACTACATGCAGGGGTCAGCACGGATCATGGCCTCAAAACTAGTGAAAATAGTGACCAAATTGTTTAAAAAAGTGAGCAAATAGTGACCAAAATGTTTAAAAAGTGACCAAATAGTGACCAAAATATTTTTAGAAAGAGACCAAATGGACAATGAATTTTGATTATTACCAAATTGAATGAACTGAAATTGAATTTAGTTTTAACTTTGCATTTCAATAGAACTCATTGAAATTGTTTTTTTTTTTTTTACATAATAGTGTGAAATAATTAAATGAAACTCAAACGCATTCTGCTAACCAGAAAAGTTTTGAATAACTTATCAAATTTATCAACAACTATGTGTGAGAGAATAACTTCAAAATGGGAAAAAGTTTTCACATTCAAAGAAGGGGAAAAAAAATTAAATAACACAAAATTTAATGAGAGAATTTGTCCCATCTACATTCCAGTGGATTTTTCATTCATGTTATGCTATGAATGACAGTATACAAAGTGTACTCAAACTTTTTTAACTAGTACAAATTTGATTTACATACCTAGGTTTGTATAATATGTTCCAACAAATTTTAAGAAATTTACTATAATGATTAAAAACTATAAAATTGAATTTTTAACAATATTTTAAATTATTAAATTAAAAAATTACTTAAATTACTGAATTATAAATTGTTAAATTGAATAAAATATTTAAATTATTAAATTGAATAAAGTATTTAAATTATTATACGTTGAGGGAGGGGCAATCCACCCTCCCCCCAACGTCAATGGCCTACTGATGTATACATATATATGATGTATATCAATTGTCATCGTGCCACACCCCTAAGACCTTCAAGTCTATCTCCACTGCCCTTGGGTGAGGGAGAAAATAAACCAGTTTTGAAATTGTTTGGTTTTTGAGAGAAAAATTTGTAAAAATATAGATTTTTCTTTTTTTACACACAACATACACCCCTGCAAAAAAACACACATTTACTCCTTTACCCAGAAACACAGGGGTTGGAAGTGACAAAGTCCATTTCGGAGCAGCTTTGAAGCAGCAAAATTCAGGATTCTGAGCAGTTTTGGAGCCGCAAATTAAGGATCCGGAGCAGTTTTGGAGCAGCAAAATATGGGATTCGGAACAGATATTTATAAATTGGAGCAGGGAAATTAACAAGAATATTTTCGTTAACCCTCACCCATTTTCAAAATAAAACAACTGCACTGTCTTTTGCTATCAAAGCAAAATCTCTCAGTCTCAAAAGATGATCTTTTCATCAGCTTGTTTTTTGTCATAAAATTTTTCACACCAGTCTATTTAAGATGATTTTTCCTTACTGAGGGCACGATTGTCTGTGTGGAACCGCAGCACTTCAAATGGGCTAAAATTTTTCTATAAGTTTTCAATTTTTTTATACTTGTAAAGAAATTGTTGCAAAATCAGAGAGAATTTCAGAAGAATCAACACGACGTTTGGCGATTAAGTACTTATTATTTGGCGAGATTGGCGATCTGACACTCGTTATTCAGCAAAGTTTCTAAATTAGCATTCGTAATTCGGCGGAATCTCACTTTTTACTCCCGGAATGAAAATTTTTTTCACGAAACATCGGGATTTGACGCAATGACAATCGACTACAGTAATTTCTGCTGCTTCCAGAGGAGACCTTTTTTTTATACGGCAACTGACTCGCATTTGCGCTTTAATGCTGAACGACCATTGCAAACCATCTTCAGTTGCACGATCACGGATATTATCGGGGTTTCGCGATGGAAAGGCCGAGATAGTTTAAATAAGGCGTACAGTTTAATAAAACACGCTCTTAGAAAGAATCGTTTCGCAGTAAGCAGGTACAAAAATTTTTTGGTGTCCTTTCCGAAATTCCGGGCATACTGAAGCAAAATTAGCTATTTGGCGCAGAAAAATACGAAAATACACTATTGGAGCAGGATGGCGCAAGATGTTAATTTTGGCGCAGTGTGGCGCAGAGTTCCCACCCCTGGAAACAGTATTTTTTTGGAAACAGCCCCGTAATTTTTAACAAAAAAAAGAGACTCCGCGGCCTTCCCCGGTAAATTTCCCATGAACCTTCTAAGCACTAACGTGGCGACTTTTTTTCGCGCCAAGGAATCACCGTTTTGCGGTAGTCAATTCAAGATGGCTGACAAAGGGCACAATGAATAAACGACAGGGGCTTCGCCACTGGACTTATCCCGTTGCTGAGATCTCTTCCAGCCCAGCTTTCGTGGCAGAGTTTGGAACAAAGTGAGTGCACCTAACAGTCTGAGTGTGTAGACTTTTTAATGGGGAGATCAGCTCGCATTCGCGCCTTGAAATTGGGAACCACAGAAAACCAACTTCAGCCGACCACAACTGTGGCGCCGGTGGGGTTCGAACCCGGATCCTCGCGATGCGAGTCCGTCACTATGACCACTCGACCACCTGCAGCGGCTGACAAAGGGCACATAAAAAATTACAAAAATATGTATAATTTATATGAATCAACCTAACATGCGGCAATATGCGAAAATCGATAGAAATATATCGGGAAATACGGAAAATTAGGATAAAATGAACACAAAAATCGAATCAACGACATACGGGGTTTATAAATGCGGTTGATAGAGTTTATGGATGCTGCTTTCAGGGTTTTAGCGCGAAAAAAAGCCGCCACGTTAGCGCTGACACCTCCCGTAGTTTTCAACGAACAAAAACAAAGAATTCGCCCCCACCCGATTTACCATGGCCGTAACACAATTGTTTTTTCTGAAGGGGAAATGCAATTTTACTGCTTCTTGACTGTGAAATTCGATAATTTTGCAAAGGAATTTTTATTGCCTTTTCTTAAATATACCATTCCATCAAAAACGCCGTCCGAGGCATTGTTCTCCCCCCCCGCGCGCTCCCAGTTTTAGATCTGATCACGGTATGTAGCAACCCGGGTTGCAAGTACGAACGGAAATTTACTATCGCCCGGGGGCCGATATCCACTCTTTTTAACAGAAAAAGAGTAAACTCGGCACCTTTCCTCGTTCAATACCCGTGGAACCAGACCCCCGCCCTCTCCTATTGCGGTCATAACAGCGACTCGAGACAAAAACGTTTTAATAACTTCCGAGGTCTAAAAATGGGATTCTTTTACACAACACCAAGAATGGAGCGCAAGATGTCGATATTAAGTCAACAATCAGTATTGTGAAGATGCTCTAAATTAAGTTTCGGCCAGAAGCGGATAAAGGTCAGTTGACGGCCCGGGCATAAAAAAAATTAATATTATGCCCTCTAAATTAGGAAAAAAGTGTAAAGTAGGGGCCAAAGGCACGCTCGGTGTGCCCACCGTTAAATCCGCCTCTATTTACGGCTCGAATGCATTAACTGAGTTTTTATCAGATTGATGACCAATTTTCATCTGATTTGGAAACTCTTGTGTTAAACTAAATGTTGAATTGCAGGATTCTGTGATCTTTTCATAACTAGTTGCCCTTTTGATCAAATTTGGGGGTACGGTTTCTTGCTGAGATTTAAATCCAGTTAGAAAAATAGTACGAATTTTATTTGTAGATAGAGATCGTGATTTTCAATCGGATAATTTTTTTTATTGTAAGTAAATTCAAAATACCTACGAGCTTTAACCTTGGCCAGCTACAAGAGTATTCTCCAAAGCGTATTAATACGCTTAATACGTATTAATAATACGCGTCTTTAATACGCGCTTTGGTATTCTCCCGCTGCGCGTAAGTTAGCTTCTGCACCGGCTCTCTTAAATAGTCATTTCAAATAACATTAAAAAAAATTAACAAAAGTAACGATAGAACAAACAACAAATGTAACTTGCTCGATGCTCCAAGAAAGGAATTCGGCCCTTAGGACTACAACTTCTTAAAACAAATAAAATAAAGGATCAATTTTAAAATAAGATGAAAATGAAAGAACGTGTGAGCACACGCGAGGGGAAATAAGAATGAGAATGGTAGTAGGGGGGAAATTCTTTGTTGTAAGTATACGCCTTTTATGCTAGTTTTTTTTCCGACCGGCTTTTCCATAAAATGACTCTTTAACCAAGGAGCTTTCTTTCCACGCGCCTTGAAATCAAGTTATGCTGACGTCACACGGTATGCTCCCGGGAAGCATATGCCTTTGATCGTAGTTCAATGAAGGGAGGGAGGAAATTAGCGATATGGAACCGGTAAAGTGTTCCTCCTTGAAGAAAAGAAAAACACTGACAATAGAAAAGCGCGCGAAACCGAGGTTTTTTTGCTAAAAAAGTGGAAAAAGTGACCGACCTGGGCCTGAAAATACGTAATAAAAGTGACCAGTTTCTAAAAAAGTGACTTTCAGGGAAAAAAGTGACCCGTGCCAAGCCCTGCTGACGTCACACGGTATGCTCCCGGGAAGATAAGACGCCTTCATGTATAGGGGTTCTACAGGAAGGGAGCTAACGATCGTATTTCAATGAAGGGAAGGAGAAAATTAGCGACCTTGAACCGGTAAAGTTCCTCCTTGAAGAAAAGAAAAACACTGACAGCAAAAAAGAGCGCAAGACCGAGGTTTTTTGCTAAAAAAAGTGGAAAAAGTGACCTGGGCCTGAAAATACGTAATAAAAGTGACTAGTTTCTAAAAAAGTGACTATTAGTGAAAAAAGTGGCCCGTGCCGAGCCCTGCGGTTGGAAGGGCCTTTGGGTCCCTAGAGGTCACAAAGTGTATGCTTTTTACGTTTATATATTTGTATCTATGTATATGTTGGTGTCTGTACATATGTTTGTGTGTTTTGTTATATTAAAAAAAAGAATGATAAAAAAACTTACTTTAAAATCACCCAAGATTTCTCTTTCCCATGCATTGAATCGTAAAACTGAATTTTTTTGGTGCGGAAATCAATGACCTAACCAAATAATTAATAACAAAATACAAATATTATACAAACACAATTACATATACAGTTTATTTCATTAAAAATAAAAAAATACCAATAGAAAATAAAACATTTCAAGAAAAATAATTCAACTTTATATCTAGGTACCAAAACACTAAATATTTAATGCAGCAAATTTCATGTTTGAGAAACCAGTCAAATTTATTTTGAATTTAGCATTTTTATTGAAATGACTTAACATATAATATTACTCTGGATTGAAAACATTAAATTTTATAAAAAGACATGGCTGTGCCAGAGTACTGCCACTTTAGGTTTAAAGCTGTGTCAAATGTCAATATATCATTTTGTTACAATGCATTTTGATCATTCCATTGGTTAGAACTACTGCACAACTAATTAGACTGGGACTTGTAGTTTATAGCCAATTCAGAAAAGAAAGATTTTTTTGTGTCTCACAGAAAAGTTGGTGCATTAACTTCTAGGTATGGGACATAACTGTAGCAATATGCTGTGCAGCCATCTCAGTGCCATTTCTGTTGCTGTCGGGAAAGACACTGACAACAATATCAAATTTGGGACATCTCTGAATATCCTTTGGTAATAGAGTAGGCAAGTTCTTCATCTAACATGAGCTACCAGTACCAGCGTGTCACACATTTAACATAGTTTTATTAACAGGTTATCAAAAGATTATGTAGAAAAGTTTTTTTTTTAAATTTCTAATATTCTGTTAGTGATACCTCGGCTAACAAAGATAATTCATTCCAGAATCACATTCGTTAGCTGAAACGTGAAGCTGAGTACACTAGTCGAATTTTCCATTGAATTTTATGGAAAATCATTTGATTTGAAAAACTTCGGAGTAACTTCCATAAAACACTAAGAAGTGAGCATTGGAAAGCAATTCCAAGATGGAAATAAATTAATCTGGCTCAAGTGATTGTTAGCATCAGAGTTGGTGCAATGGTAAGATGCTTGTCTACCACAAGTAAGACTAATACTACTGAATAATAATACTAAACCACACATACACATGTGGAACTTGATATAGCCATAATTTCATAACCACCATGAAGGCTACTGTCAATACTACAGGTTTGATTCTCGGGAAGAAAATAGGTAACAAAACAAAGATTGTATAGATCTCATTCATTCACCATCTCAAACTTCGTTGAAGAACTAGATTCAACGTTAAATACCATTAAAACGAAAAATATTATATTAATCGGTGACATCAATATAAATATACTTAATCCTGCTTCAAATGACGAATCAAATTACATGGATATATTGTCAGGATATGGATTTTTACCACTCATCAATGATGTAATGAGACACACATCTGGTACTTGTATCGATCACATATATTTATGTAATTCATCTAACATTATTGGATATTACTCGTCCATAATCAAAACTGATATTACCGATCACTACCCGATTGTTTGTAAGTTACAATTTGATTCTCCTAACTTAAATAAATCGAATACAGTCGTGCAAGCAATGAAAAGGAAAGTTAAACTACACTGCTATGACATCATATCTTCAAAATTACAAATTTAAAACTGATAATTTGCATAGTGGACTTGTTTTCGATCACTTTTTTTCTACTTTACACACTATTGTTCAGAATCACTCCAGATATGTGAGTAATGCTTCTATAAGAAATTATGGGAAACCGTGGGTTACTAACGAAATTTGTTGTTTAATAAAAAATAAACAAAAACTGTATCTGAAAACTAAAAAATACATTTCAGTTGAATCAGCTTACAGAAATGCAACATCACTAACTAAATCAAAAATTAGAATTGCCAAGAAAAACTACTACTCAACCGAATTTACTAAGTGTCAGAATAATGCTGAACGCTGGAAATTTGTTAATAACATACTGGGTGCAAAACAAATATTCTCCCTGATAATCTTGAACCTCAAAACGTGGATAATCAATTCAATTCACATTTTATTAATGTCTCATCAAACGGAGGAGTTTCGGATGATGCTCATGAACAATATATTCAAAACATCAATAACTCCATTTTTCTCTTCCCTCAGATATTGCTGAAGTAAAAAAAAATCATAAATAATTTAAAAACTTCAGTTACATCTTCTGATTCAATTAATGCAAAAGTTTGGAAACATATTCCGGATAATATTCTATATATATTTTCCAGGCTTATGAATGATAGTTTGGAAAATGGAATTTTTCCGGATTCATTAAAACACGACGTCATAACCCCAATCTACAAAACAGGAGACAAAAATGACTTGAACAATTATAGACCCGTTTCAGTTCTTTGTACAGCATCAAAAATTATCAAAACAATTACGAGAGACTTTTTTCATATTTAAATGTGCATAATTTCTTTTCAAACAACCAACATGGTTTTCTTTCAAATAGAAATACAGAAACTGCATTTCTTGAATTTAGTAACTATATTGTTGATAATATAGACAAATCAAAGAAAACAATAGCTATCTTCCTGGATATACGAAAATGTTTCGACAGCATTGACCATAACATTTTACTTGATAAACTTCAACTGTATGGAATTAGAGGTAATGCACATAGCCTATTTAAATCATACTTTAAGAATAGGATCCAAAGAGTTAAATGTGGCAAATATATTAGTACTCCGATGTCCATGAAGAAAGGAATTCCTCAAGGATCTACTTTAGGGCCACTACTTTTTACTATATTTATCAACGATTTCTGTAACCTTGATTTCGTTGCTAAAATGATAACATTCGCTGATGATACTGCATTACTTTATTCAGCAATAGATCATCAATCTTTAACGAACACCGTAAATCATGGCTTAATTAAAGTTCGCAATTGGTTTATTGCAAATAATCTTGAAATTAATGTATCGAAAACAAAATTTATGAGCTTTCCTTTGCATAACAATACAGAAATTAGATACAATATTATTTTTCATAGCCAAAACTGCCCATGTAACTTTTCGTGCGCATGTTCATCTTTAGAACAAGTATCTTCATTAAAGTATCTTGGTGTACATATAGATAACAACCTAAAATGGAAAACACATATAAAACACATGCAATCAAAACTTCGATACACCCTATACAAATTCTATTACCTTAAGCAATATGTAAATCAACCTTTTCTACTGTCATTTTATTATGCAGTTATTCATTCACATATATTATATGGCCTGACTGTATGGGGAAGCAATTACATAAGCACTTTACACCCCATTATTCAAATGCAAAAAAAAAATAATAAGAGCACTTACTAACGACTATTCCACTCCTTCACACGAACTTTTTCTAAACCTAAATATATTACCCCTTCGTTATCTATATTTTCACAGATCGATAATTCTTCTACATAAAAATTAAAAATCAACTCGATTTACCCTTCAATACTTCAAGAACATCGAGAAGATTTAGCAATACATTATCTATACCACTTATTCATAGAACAGTAAAGAGAAATCACTTTGCGTTTCTTGTTCCGAAATTTTACAACAATCTGCCATCTGACATTCTTGACTACACTTCAATATTTGTATTAAAAAACGTCTCAAACAATATTTGCTCTCTATAAATGATATTGAAAGTTATTTTTAATATGCAATATATTTTTTCCCTATTGAGCTCTCGCAAAAAAAAAAGGAAAACCCATCACTCAAAAAATTTCTGAATCGCACCTTCCATTGTTGCCATTATTTACCTTAATACTAATTATTTGCTTCATTTATAATTCATTTTATTTATATAAATAAAACAAATCAATAATCTTAATTCAAATCAATGTAATATTTTGTGTATGTATGTCATATTCATTAGATGATTTCTCTGTCTTGCGTTTTTTCATTGTTTTTTTTAATTATTAGTTTATTATTAATATTTACTATTCGTGTTTGAAAATTAACTTAATAATAATCGTGTCCACCAGTATGGATCAACAACGATCCATTGGATGGATTTTTTTCTTCGTTTTGCCAATGTAAGTTTTATAATGTGATGAATAAAATTGAAATTGAATTGAAATTCTTCGCTATCTGACCTGAGGTATCCATGATAGATGGCACCTTCATTTCCCTCCCAACTCGATTATAATAAATTGTTGTATGGTGCTATGAGCAGAGTGTGTGGTAAAAGTAGTAGTAGTTACTCATTGGATTTGTTTTACTTGGTACAAAAATGTCACTCAAAACTTGATTGTTTTATGTTAGAACATCCATCCATATCAACTTTCTGTGGAGGAAAACAATGATTTTTTTTGGATGGTGGTTACTTTAGCACTAACTCAAATAGGAATTCATGAAATTAAAATTTGTTAATTGTCATCCATATTAAGCATTCATCTGCTACAAAACAGCATGAAAAAAATGTGTTAAAAGTTTGCTACATATTTTGAACATTATTTTCTCAAAATATACTCACAGCCAAGCACCAATGAATACCGAGATGAACTGGCACCAGGATTATTTCATATGAAAAGATGTCAACTTTTCTGGTCCAGCGTTTCACAGATGAATAGCC
Source organism: Pholcus phalangioides (assembly GCF_987345545.1). NCBI lineage: Eukaryota > Metazoa > Arthropoda > Arachnida > Araneae > Pholcidae > Pholcus > Pholcus phalangioides. Next base: position 5,736,616 of record NW_028301606.1, read on the forward strand.
TTTGAGTCGGAGCGTGGGAAAAAAGAAAGTATTGAAGGAATACACAGATGGATAACCAGGTTGTTTGGATCTTTCAACAATCAATTCTAGATAGAAGTTCAAAATCTAAAGGGGAAAAAATTATAAGGGAGATTTAAAAATCAAATCTAAAGATAAAAATTTTGTAAAAAAGAAAAAATTGTAACAAAAAAGTTTACTTCAGCATGAATAAAATTTTCACTCTTTTAAAGTACTTTCAATCTCCTTACGGAATCACATGCAATTTACATGTAACATTTTCCGGTAAAGTTCTACAACTATAAATTTTTCACACGGTTTCTAAACACATTGGCAGTGATGCACTGGGTGCATCAGATTCCAGAAATTTCAGGAAAATTTTATTCATACATTAACTTATGTTGGGCAAAGAATTCTATCTTCATGCCAAATTTTTATTATGGAGCTTCAATTTTTCATTTGCTCGAACAATATTTCTAATTGTAGGTCACTTTTAAAATGAGTTTGTCATAGCTCTCTCTCTGAACAGTGTATAAAGAAAAAAAAGGGTTTTTTTTTCACACCCCAAACATGGATATTCAACAAAAAAATTCCAAAGGTTAATTTCAGATTAGTTTCGACATAATAATCACTGCAAATGTTTTAGAAAGTACAGTAGAACCTTGTTTACACAATGCTGAAGGGGCAACTTTGAGATGTTGTATGAATGTGAAAGTCATAACAGAAACAGTTTTAAATGAGGGTGAACACACCCCACATGGTCAAAAATCAAATTTTTGCATTTCATTTTTGAAGATTCTGTTCAAAATAACCTGAATGTACAAAAAACAATCCAGAAAAAAAAATCATGATCAGGATAGCATTACCTTTACTTGAATCTTTATGGTTTTGATATTCTTTCACGGACAAAAAAGGAAAAAAAAATGTAATTTTTTTTGAAGCAAGTTTTGTAAAATTAGTATTTTAAAGTCAAGAGGACAAACTTTTACAAGAGGCAAGACACCACTAAAAGAAATTATATTATGAAAGAACCGATACTACCCATTTTATTTATTACATGCACTATTGCTTCCAAAAAAATCTGCTTTATCATTTCCTTGACCAAAACTTCAGAAGAAAAATAATTAAAAATCTTAACATTCCAAATTTTGTATTTGTTTTTTTTTTCAGGTTTTTTTTCTTCCTTCGCTATCATTTCCCTAATTATTATCAAATACTGTATTTGCGTACTTCTCCCTTCCCTCACTTTTGCAAATATTTTCAATTCCTCTCAACTATTTTTCATATTCCTGACTTACAAGGCCATTAAGAACCCTGTATTCTTTCAAGTCTAGATTTTTTCCAATGTTTTAGGCATGATGCTGGAAATTAACTCAGGGGCCTTCACTCAAAAAATTAAAAAGAGTAGGATGGGGGAGGGTAGCCCCTTAGACAACTTAATCATAGCATAACAAAAAAAAAAAAAAAAAATTGAAATGTATAAATATATATATAATTTTTTTTCCATAGCACTATTTCAGTATCCTGTAAGATTGACTTGAGCGAAAGCAAAATGACAGAAATGAGTTTGTTACAAAAAAAACTTTTGGCCAAAATAGGGTATATTAGCAACGACGCCTAATTCTTTTGTCTCCTCACAATATATATTACATACTGTTTTGGAGTCTTCCACAGTGCAGTCTGTCAACTCTCTTCACAGAATCGACAATGTCTTAACAAGTTGAGTCTCTCTTTTAGTCAACAATGCACACAGCAAATTATGAAGACAAGTTTAAGAATGACGCTCTTTCGAGACCATTTCCAAAAGCACAGTGGAAAATGTGTAAATTACAAGGTTTGATATAAATAAGTCAAGGTGGACCAGATGATTTTACTGTGTTATATCCATCTTTTTTTTTTTTAAAGGATTCGTTTGAATTTTAGCGCTCAATGCCAGTGTAATCATTTTTGACAAATAAAGCATTTTTGTTTCTAGCTCTTTCTTGAGAATTGTAAATATTGTTTATGCTTCTGCATGCCCTAAAAATACAGAAGACAATTGAATGTTATTGGATATCACCAGTCATAAAACCTAGAATTGGCCTATGTATCCAACTGCTTTATTATGCAAATTGTTGTTTCACCTATGCTAAACACAAAATGTACACCATAATTTTGAATGATGAATGTTAGTTACTGTCCAAGACCATGAAGCAGCAAATGGTATTTAGGAATGTTATTTTTTATACACAGCGAACATGTGCAACCTACAAAATTATTTTTTCAATCAGGCAGAAGTTTTCAATCACTACTTTACCTGTTGACCCTCAAACTACAAGCAAATAAAAAAAATTAATAACCCACCAAATAGTCCACATACACCCCTTCCCCAAATAACTTTAAAAACGATACAAGTTCAACTTTGGCAGAATCATTAATTGCAATCTACTACATTTGAATTATTTGGCATTATATCGATGATTCTTTCCTCAATTAAAATCATACGAATTTTGTTGATAGGATTTTCTAAAAAGTAGGACTCCCGCTAACTACACGCACATGAGAAAACACAAGAGGGGGCATCTGTGGAATAGCGACTTTTCAAAAGTTTAAATTTGTTTGTATAAGGCTTCCAGAATTACCAGCAACAGGACAAAATTTATGATGGCAACATTCATAAAAGATGATTTCATCTACTTATTGAAAAAGCCTACAAAATTTTCAGAATTTGACTGATAAAAATTTTGTTTCCCAAAGTTTAGGGTTCTGATGTAATGGAAGCATCGCGGAATCAAAGTTGGCTGACATATAAGTGAAATATTTTAGCAATAAAATTTACAGAAATGAATCAGAACAAAATATAAACATTGCATAAATGAGGTTTCACTACAGGGTTTGCGCTGCCGATTCCATTGATGGTCGCCGTGTCCATTTGATGGTCAAATCAACCCCTTAATGCAGTTATTTTGGAATTTGCATTTTATGATGCGTCAATTTGGCTTAAGTTCTCTCTCATTTGGCTATAACTTTTTCCATTTCAGTAGCCAAATTGCTACAATTGATAAAAAGTCAGGGAGAACCCTGTTTCACTATATTATCATTTAATTAAATAGTCCCAGTCTGAGAAAAGTTCTACCAAGAATGTGTGCGATGACTTCATTTTTATTCACATTTGGTGCAATTAATCAACTTGAAATACAGTGAAAATCTTGTGCAATGATCACACACAATTCCTTGTGGAAAACACTAATATAGAAATAATATGTGTTTTCAGTTTTGGGATCTGAGGAATATTAATGGAGTTATAACATTTTAAATTTTTGTGTATGTTCCAAACACCCAACGAAAGTAAATTTCTCCCTCACCAGGGGGGGGGGGGGGGGGAGGAGGGAGATTGAACCTTTTGGAAAACAAACGGAAATATTCAATCCCTTTAGAAGCCAAGTTCGATCATCTTTCATAATTGCCACTTTTTTCTTTTCATGAAGAGTGATATTATATAACAAGGTTATATTCCCCCCCACTATATTGACAAATTTATCACCAGATTTGTAAAGTGTTGGCCAAATGAGATTTACTTGAAAAAAATGTTTAACTAAAATCAACACTTTTTAGCCAAAATGTGGTAATTTGCTCTACCTCACTGTTAAGTTAAAACACTTGAAGGGAAGGTGCATGCAGTACATAGTATTTATTGCATGGTCTTTTGTTTATGCTGTCGTTTCAAACAGAGATTACATGTTGATCAATAAAACAGGGCAATTTTCTCTCCCCCCCCCCCCACATATAGGGCAGGGATCCCTAGATTGTGATCTTCTGCGGGCCGGGCCTACAAGCCAGACTTTTCCCGGCTATTCAATAGTGAATTTAGAGGATGAAAAAAACAATGACGATTGTTCTGGGCCACAGAGCTAGAGCCCTGTCAGCATGTGTGGGGAGTAATCAATGTTGGTCTTAAGACCAACAAAAACCAAGTGATTTTTCTGAGACCCCTAACCAGGCAAATTTACATGCATACTCCTAGAAAATTTTAACTATATCTCATTTTTGTGAGGCTCCCCCTCTTTTCTTGAGTTACAAGGCAGTGCCCCAGTGGGCCCATGCATCAAGACGCCACTGCATAAATGAAAAATTCAAATCTTCAAGTTTGAACTGAAAAACAAATCTCATCTCAAAACTGTTAGCGATACTCTATTCTTTTAAATGAAACAAATCAAATAAACACAGACATTGCACAACTTTGATCAAATCAAAAACATTTTTCATTTTGGTAATAACGAACGATAAAAATGTTAAAATTGCACATACACATGAGGAAAAAAACTGATTTGTTTTTTCCATGTTTCTCTTTAGTGTTATACCAATGTTATCTACTTTGAAAAATGCTAGATGTATGTTTGATGTATGTTCAGTGAATTCGGCAGGATTTGGAAGTGGCGTCATTAACTTCTAAAGCTTTATAACTCATTAGTTATGGGTCAAATCAAAAAACTGGAAACAAAATTTTTGAATCAGTTTTTCACAAGCAATCACGTGTGTAAGTATTGGGCAGTCTATAGTTATCACCTTGTAGGCTATAGATCCAAATATATATGGGTCATTCTCACAAAATTGGATAAAAAATGAAAAGAATTCATCAAAAATAAATATCAAAAACCCAAAAACATTTTTTAGGGACAGTTCTTTACTTGCGTTAATGAATAAAAAATAGTCAGCAGCAAAGTTCGATAAATGGTGAAAATAGTTAAGTTTCCCCATGTTCAGAGATGGACAAATCCAACAATGCATTTTGCCTATTTCAAGAGAGCATTCATTTGATATTTATGCTTGACATTTGGAACATGTTCCATCTATTTTGGTTGCTCATCTTCATTTTGAACAAACACAGATACTCTGAGCAATTTTTGTCAATTGCATTTTGTGTGTGTTTTTTCCTCATTCCTTTTCCCACCAATGCTATGGGTGCAACAGATTTTTAATTTTCTGTTTATTTCACTAGAGCACAAGGGGCATTCTTAAAGCAAAGCCTTCAGAGATGAAACATTATTGCAGCTTGATGTTCCAATCAAGAAATCTGGATTTTTTTTATCCCCTCTAACTTATGATCAAACCTTTCTTTTGATTACCTAATGTCAGGACTAACCTAAACATGTGATTTTCAGAAATAATAGAATTCTTTGAAGTGAAATATGTGGTAAAGTTGAAATAATTTTAAATTACAGTCGGCTCTCCATATTTGCAGGGGTTACATTCTGGGGGTGACAGCGAATACAAAAAATCTGTGAATAACCGAAACCATAGGTTTTTTTGTATGTCTCGTTTATTGAACAGCGTGAGAAGTGCAGGGCAATGCAGAGGTTGAAAAGAATGCAAAAGAGGGTGCAGCGATTGTTGATGTTTTCTGAAATAGCATTGTGATTTCTGTGTTTGCCGTTTCTTCTTCATATCATCAAGTACAATGGAGCATGATGACAAGGTTCAGGGTTTAAGCTGGATAAAAATTCCTTTTGCAAAAAAGCGAAAATGGTGAGAAAAGTTATAGCAAAATGCTACAATGCTAATGTAATGATTGATGGTTGGATGTCTACTCGTTTCGTACCTCCTGTATATGCATTGTTGCAAAAGTGATTACTACTTCTTTCATATTCTACGATTTTCTTTCGCATTTTGCAAAAAATACAACCATAGCTTAAACCCTGACAAGGTTTCTTCTACCAATTTTTCTACATGTGAAGAACGTGCCATACAGGGATCTGTTATGAAAACAATACATTGCTAATTTGAACTTACGAAGCCCTTCCGCTATCTTACGCATGGTGAACTTGTCTTCCACTTCTTTATCTCAATATTCTTTATCTAATACCACTTAGGAGCAGTCAACTGCATTGATTCCTCTTCGGTCAATTATGAATTTCTCAGTTCTCTGAATTGCTATTAATTAGCTGTTTGAGTTCTACATACATATCATTGAACCCTTCTCCACCCACCTGTTTCACAAATGTGATAATTTTATAATCTCTTCAGTCGGCTCTATAGAAATGGCTGTGTCCTTTAGCGCACATAGTGGCCAGAGGTTAATTTAACTCGAGGCGAATGTTTCTCTTTCAGGATTCCTCCCTTTTTTCATCGTATTTCAAATTTTATTATACAATTTCTCTATGGAAGAATATACAGGCAAGTGAAATTGTTTTGCTGCATGTACTAAAACATAAATGTAGGTTTGGGCTACATAAAGTAGTTCCGTAAGAGTACAATGTACATACTGTATTAGGTATTGAAATTGTTTTCTTTCTTAGCCGGATACATTTGCATTGCAATACAATAACATGAAAAAAAAGCCTTTTTCAATCTTTTCAATCTAATGTACAATTTTTCAGAGAAAGTTGTACTTGCATTTGTTGTAAAATGATCTGTATAATGACCTCCCAATATAACGTCCTTTTTCCATGAAATGATGAAGGGGCGATCATTATAATGAGAGAGAGAGCTTCGACTGTTTTTTTTTATCTTTAGAAAGTCATTATTTTAAAATTTGAAAAATGGGCTTCTGACAGCCAGAAGGATATTTCCTAAAAAAAAATTAAAATTTGTTCAAAAAAATTATAAAAATCTATTCATGAAAAAATTAAAAACAGGGTGGTGACTTGCCAGAAACCAGAATATAAATAGAAAGTGACAAAAAAATGTTCTGAGCCAAATATATTTGATGTAAGCTGCCGGAGACACAAATTAGTCGATTTCATGAGAATCACTCACATATGATGTATTGCTTATACAGTGTAACCTTCCATAATGGGCACTTCTAGTTAGCGGACACTTCCCATTAGCTGACACTTTTTGAATTATGTCAACAGGATTCAATGTACTTTATTATATATTTAAGGACACAATATTCTGTCAGAAGGATGTAAATGACAGAGAGGTTGCCTTTTATAAGGATAGCCTATTACTCTTTGATCCTGATACATTCCATAGTGTTAATATATTCTATCCATAATATGCTTCTCTGGTCCTTTGAGTAGCTTTGTAGCGGTGCTTCAATGTATAAACAAAATAGACATTAATAATCAAAAGAACAAATTGTTCAACTTGCCTCATCATTCAGCCAATTTAAGTTCTGGAGTGTATCTATATCCTTGCCCATAACTTGAACAGTGTTGTTTAACTTGCTCAGCACAACCTTGGAGTTGGAGTGATTGAAGGCACTGTCGATAACGTCATCCATCTCAGGAGTTATTTCTGAAAAAATTATGCTATTTCCTTAGAAAGCTTATATCCATCATAAAAATGTAACTAAGTTTTATCAGCATGGTGGAGGGGGGGGGGTGCTTAAAGGGTATATTTTTGAAAGTTTTTTCCTACCTAAGATTTAATTTAAGCATTTTTGTTTTCAAAGTTTGATAGATGACTGAGATCAAAGATAATAAACTATTGTATGGTCTTCATACGTCTTTTTTCTCAGATTATGTATATATATTGTTTATTTCTCAATTCACTCTTGGCTGCATAATGGTCTCAGATCTAATCAGAACATGACCAACAGTTGCTGAGCAAATTTCAAATGAACAAGCTTCTACGGCACTGAAAAGATGTGAATCTAGAGCAGATAAATTAGAAGTTGGTGTGCTAACAATTCAGTGGCCTGTTGGTTTTCAATGATTTTTAAATTACTTTTTTTTAATGGACCAAAGAGTTTTGATACCTTTATTATCAAATCAGATCGATCAGAATTTTCATGCTGGTTTACGGCATATGAGGCAACTATGAGAAGTAAGGACTGAGTTTCACTGAAACTATGAAGAAATTTTTAAATAGATTATGTCTACTGTATGTTGGTTTGCAAGTAAATGCGAAAATTCATTAAAAAGCCAGGGAAAAGTTATAAAGTTCTGTGATATTTTGATATTTCACTGGGGAAAAAAATGTAGTTTCAATATCGAAATGAGTCATTTTAGGTTATGTATAAATGGTGCAGAAGAAGCCTGGGTTATGCATGTGTAATTTAATTGCTAGCATACTTTTCTGTTCTGACGATTTGTCACAGATAGTGACAATAGTGTCTCATGGATGCCTGAATTTGATAGAAAAGGTGAATTTCTCCCCTCCCTGATACACAGAAAGGGAAAGTATTGCAGGGTTTCAAGCAAAATCTGCTCGATCTTCTCCCCGACCAAAACTCAAATTTCCCAGACTTTCCCTCACCTAAACTCCAGAAGAAATATAATCCAAAATTTTAACCTTCCAAATTTTGAATTTTTTGTTTTTCGGATTTGTTTTCTTTTCCCCTTTACAAAATGTTTCTCTTGACTTTTTTCAAATATTTGCATATTCCCTGACTATTTCCCATTTCCTTGCCCCCCCCCCAATTTTCCAACACTTTCCACATTGCTCAGAACCCTGTATTAGTAAGTCAATACAATAAAATATCAGCATTTAAAAAAGAAAAAAACATTTTTCATAAACCTTTATGATTTGATAATAACTTTGGAATTTTACATCAGTTTTACAGTAGAAAAAAAATCATTTAGGTTGAACTGTTATTTTAGTTCAAGCAGTTTAGCTGATGGTCAAGATTGTATATTCATGTTAAAACTCAATGTAACTATTATCAAGATATTAGCATGTGCAAATACAACAAAGACATCAAAGAATGCATTTAGCGTTAAATACATGAAGTATGGTAGACATAGCTTTAAAAAAAATAAAAATGATGCATACCTGGTAATGTATCCTCCATATTTTCCTGCAAAACAGGTTTTGACAGTTTCAATGAACCTTTCTATATATGCGAAAGATTTTTTAATCATTAGCCCTCTAAACATAATTAACTAAAGGTGTAATTATCAAAGGTAAGGATTTTAGGACAAAAAAAATAAATGTTAATTTTAGGTGTAGGGTGGCCAGATGAGGTACCTGAGAAACCAGGACAAATCGCGGAATTCCTAATTAAAAACAGGGACAACACGCAAAACACAGAATCAATTAATAAGAACCGGTAGATTTTAGGGAAGCTCTTTTGAGAGGGGGGGGGGGAAGCATTACAGTGTAAAATTGCAACTTACAATGTATTATGAAAATATTATCATACTGCTTCTACCGGAAGTGACAAAATAAGTAAAACATGGGTATAAGGCTGCGGATGTCAGACACGAACATACGATTGAAAGGCGTAAACTAGCGGTTATCAACCTTTTCTGACTTGCTGAGCCCTTTTCAGTGTATAATTTTTATGGTGGAGCCCTGTTTAACTTGAGGAGCCCTTTTTAGCACATTATTTATGTGGCAGTACTCTTCAAGCCTCTTTTTTTAGTCAAATTTATTGATTTATTTTATTATTCTCGAGTGACTGTGAAGCCTCTGGGAAGTGCACACAGAGTCCCGGTTGAGAACTGCTAGCGTACACTATGGGGGATTTTTTTTTTATTCAAAACTTTTTTCAGTTGCACAAACAGAAATCTGTTCTTTTCGCAATCATTTTTCTACAATTTCAGGGTATTTCATGAAGCTATGGCATTTGTGCAGATTTTTTGAGATATTTTTACTTTTATTGAAAATGTTAGTGTCCTGTAGTGACTCTACAGGAGACAAAAATAAGATATAAAGTAATTAAATGTATGTACTGAAGACAGCTTAGACACTTTTGAGCAATTAAGTCTAGGTTTCTAAGTCTTAACTGGCAATATATATGTCATAATCTTCAAATGTTTTATCTAAAATAATATGTACATAGTGGATAGTACACATTTACAGTTGCCATATGAATTGTAATATTCGATTAAGCAGAGAAAAGTTGATATTCTAAATTTTAACATTATCTCTGCAAGATAAATTTTAGTTCCAGAGGATCCACTTAAGAGGGGGGTATCTGTTTATTCATTAACAGATTAAGTAGGATGGACTGTATTTGAAAATTATTCTGTTTCAGTCTAGCTTTGATTGCGCAAAGTAAAACCAGGACAAATAGGTACACCAAAGTCTTTTCCAGGACAGTGTATTTAAAAGTGGAAAACCAGGTCATCTGGCCACCCTATTTAGGTGGATAACTTGATTTTGGGATAGAATAATAAATACTAAGAAATAAAGTAATCTGTCATAACGGAAGATATCGTAGAAATATTTCAATTTTCTAATGATAAACATTTACTTGATGCACAGGCCTTGTGCATTAAAATTAAGTTACAACTAGCATCTCTCAAAGATGGAGATAATTTAGTGTTGTTAAAAGTAACTTTAATCAGGAAATATAATAGCAAAATATATTTTGGCTGAAAAATGAATAATCATTCTGGACCAGCTTCCCAAACGTTTTTGTTCTACTACACCCCCCCCCCCACTCCTCCATTCTCATAGTTCTCCTAAATTAAACCATCTTTATAGATGATCCTGTTGTATCCAGAGCTTCTACCACCTCAGCTAGACCATTCTGTAGCCCCCATGATATAGGCGTGCTTTACTTTACATGATTAACTGGTTCTGCAAAATAGGTGCATACAACGAAAATGCATAAAAGTGAGTTGAATTTAACATGAGAACGATAGGAGGGGTTTGTTTCCTTCAAAAAGATTTAAAAAATTGAACCCAATAGCAAAGGAGCCCCCTTTTTAAATTATTCAAACTTATGAATAAATCCAGTGAATTTAGGCAATATGAATGAATTAAATTAATACTTTTGCTGTCTTAACTAATTTTGATTGATTCCAGTGAGTCTGGATGTTTTCTTTCCTGAAGATCCTGATATGATAGGTTGATACCTGCTTTTATTGACACAGTCAAGATTTGGCTGACAAGCAGCATTTTTCATCTCCTTATAAAAACTTTATTAGTTAAGCCTGAGAATTCCACACATTTCTCACATATATGAAAATTCTAGTAACATCAGAACAGATTTTCTCGAACAGATTTCTTGTGCCATTGTCAATGTTGTTCAGTAGTGAGATCTGGTTAGTTGTATCTAAGAATATCTCTCATATTTGTCTAAACTACATAATGAAATCAAACTTATAACATAGTTAAATCCTTTGGCAACAAAATATCTTCAATTTGCAAACCCATTTCCAGAATAAAAATTAAACTCTGCTGAATTTTGCAGGTTAGAATTCCTAAAATTAACATTAAAAATCATGTTATAGGGAATTCGCATAAAGACTAGTTCATAAAATCAAGTATTGACTGTAGTTAGAATTTACATGAGAAATGATTTTCACTATATATTAAATTTTCTTAGAACAAATCAAAAGATTAATTTTAGCACTAAACAGAATACTTGATCCTATGCCAAATTGCAAAAACTTAGGCTAGATAAACTAAATCTAAAATAATTAAAATGAGCCGTTATTTTTCATTGCATAACTTTGGCTATAGTAGGTGATGAAAATTTGAGTGAAATTTATAAAAAAAAGAGTAATTAATTTCTTTTACCAATTTTTCCAGCAACTCCCGCTAGAAAAAAAGGAAAGAAAAAATGATAGAGAAAAGCTAATTGATAACAAATACAATGAACTGAGTTCAAATTTTTTAAAATAAATTGAGTTAACAGACATCAATGAGCTATTACACACCTTTGCTCTAATTTCAGCTATTTCTTGTTTCAATCTATTTGCCTCTTCTTCGATTTTCAACCTTTCCCTCGTTTCATCTTTAAGAAGTGCTGATCTGTTAATCAATTATAAAACCAAAAGTGACTTGAAACTTTTACAGAGCAAATTCAGAATAATTTGAAATGATTTTCATTACTTCTCTTAAAAAAATATCAGAAAGAGGAATTTAAAGTCTAAAAATTTTGCTCCAGAAATTTAAGGAGGGATTTCCTCTTTCACAACTATGATTATAGTAGAATTAACATGAACCCTTCCCCCCCCCCCAAAATGTTATAAAATATATATTTGTGGCATAAGTTCTGAATTAGACAACTTTTATATAAAAGGAACCAAGTGCCATTAAATCAAAACTGAGAAAAAAAGACTAAAAGTTATCTTCGATGCAATTATCTCTTTGGTTTGGTAGTTGGTTCAAGTGCACGCAGATGGCATCACAGCCTATATGTCACTTGGTTCTATTTAGATAAAAAAATTCCACCTCTATCAGTAGTTCAGATGTCGGTATATCGCAAAAATGTTACAAATGATGCTTAGTTCCTTTTATATAAAATCAGTTCAATTGACCAAAGCTATTGTGCCTTAAAATTAAGTTTGGAATCTTGCATCTATACTCAAGTACAAACAAAGTTTTGTGCACAAAATTCCAAAAAAATGTAGGTCAGTTTTTATGGAGATAAAGGTTGGCCTGCATTGAGGTTTTGGTGGTCTTCAAATTGGGGGAAGGGAGGTTCAGCTTTTATACACAAGTACACGTGGTTTATTTTTCTTTCATCATATATATTTTCTTAATCATTCAGCAATTCAACTACACAGTTGAAACAAGCTTTAAAATCGGTTCAGTACTTATTAAGAAACAATTACTTTTAATGTTCAGTTTTGTAAAAATGTCTCATTAGAAGATATATTAAGCATACAATATTTGTTCTGCAAAGTGTGGATACATTCTATAATATTTAAATGGACCTCCAAAATAACTGATGAAAATTGTTAATGTGTTTTTTGAAGTGTTTTTCCCAAGCTTCAGCAACTGAACTAGGCAAATCATATTCAAGAATTGAACATTTTCATCCCAATAGTTGAGAAATGTATGCTTTCATAATATGGAAAACATTGAGCATCAAATGTTTAGAGCAGATTTTTCTCATAATTGCATATGAAAAAAATTACGGGGTTTCCAGATCAAATGTCCTTTTTCTCAAGTAGTGAGTAAAAATCAGTAATTCCACATGGGATGCCAGTGCTTGAAAAGTTTGGCAACAAATTTTGTATGTATGACATTACACACACTTGTTGGCAAACAATCTTTTTCAGGCATGCTGAAAATAAATCAGTTGTAGCAGTGCAAAGAGATGTTTTTGCTTGGACACAAAGATCGCTGGACATTACTCCATTAGATTTGCTCTTCAGGGAACATGTTAGAGACTGCATTTAAAGAAACAATTTGTAACGTTTTCATGCCAGAGAATCAGACATTATTGCTACTGTTATTCTGCAAATACTGCAGCTGGCAATACTGATAGATAATTTGCAGGTGACAAAAGGAGCATATCTGGAAGTGCATCAATTTTTTTTTGTAAAACTTCCATTACTTCACACTTCATTTGTCATAGATTTCTTTCAAACTTTTTGTAAAGTGTAGGGACTGCTTAAAATGTGAGGAATTTTGACTGAACAACTGTATATTAAACACTTTTGTGCAGTTTTACAGTAAAGCAGAAAAAAATTATAATATGATGCTAGAGAATGAATTTTGAAAGATTAATTTTTAAATAAATCTCAATATTTTATCATTTATTTTAACACTAAATCACAACTGAAAAGTGGAAATATACTTACAAGCTAGACAAATACTCAGGTGAGTAAAAACTTTCCTGTGGTAGAGGTCTGCAAAGACAGGAAGAAAAAATATCATGAGACTGCAGAAATGTATAACTGTTGGGTATCAATTTATATTCAAAGATAATCGCATCATACACACTGTAAGATCATATGGTCATAAAAATATACACATTCTAATCGAGCAGTGACCCAGTCTATATTCCAAGAAATTTCTAACATATTTATATGAAGCATACAAACATATACAGTAGAACAGGCCTATTATTTAGGGGGGGGGGAGGCTTTTAAAAATACCTAAAAATAGTGTGTGTGTGTGTGTATATATATATATACACACACACACACACACACACACACATTGAGTACATGTGCTTTGCCCCCCCCCCCCCCCCCCCCCCCCGGAGAAAGTTGAAATGACGGCCCTGCAGTAGAACCTCAATTAGCTAACTACATCGAGATGAGCATATGTCGGTCAAAATTTCTGGATGATTAAATAAACATCAATTTGAAGGTGCAGTATGATCAATACTATTTATTTATAATCTAATGTACATTCAATCAATACACAATTTTGTCAGTCTTTGCAGCTATATCACAAAATGATCACTGAGGAAACCTAATAGCAATTGGGCAGAACAAGTCAGATAATCAAGGCTCTAGTGAATAGGGGAAAATATAAATGATAAAAATCTGATATACACATGATTTGAATTCTTTCCAGTCAAATGGACTATTATAGGCGAGATTTAAAAATTCAAGGATTTCATGTCTTATAAATTAGTGGAACAGATGCTTGTTCAAGACTTGAGAGTAACATTAGGAACTTTCTGGCAGTGCCCCAACTACATAGATGGTGTCAGCCATTCCCTCTCCCTTGAGCTTCAATGAGGCCCTAGATAAAGTTAATAATGCTAAAAATATAGGACATATCTTCCCAAGTCTCATCTATGCAGACCCCACCCCCTGTGACCAACAGTTAGCCTGCTTTCTATAGAGCTGGCAAAACTCAAAATTAATAGTTAGGAGCCGTTCAAGTATTACGTCAGCCACTTTTTAGCCATTTTTGACCCCCCCCCCCTTGTCAGCAAAACTGCAAAATTATGACCCCCTTCTCAGCCAAATTTCGTCAGCACTGCTGCACCCTTACCGATTAACGCATACTGGTGGGATCAGAAACAAATGTGGGAGGGGGGCATAGGGGGATCGTGTGTCTCCCCCAGATAAAAAAAAATTAATAAAAACATAATAAATAATAAAAAAATTAATTTCAATACTATTAGAAGAGTAAGAATTCAAAATTTCTCTTTCAGAAATTCATTGTGTCTCACCCTTTAAGCCATGTATGGTAAACCCTTGCCTCACAGACCAAATGTGACCTTGAAGGTTATCTGATGTGGCTTGCCCCCCCCCCCCCCCAACCCAATTATGTAAAAATGAACAAAGCGACACATTTACAGATCGCTTGAATGACCCGCGGCATAATTTAAGGGCATTTAAGTGGCCCATGGCACATTCAAAGATCACTTAAGTAACCTCCGACACTGTTCCGATCCAATCACTTAAACGATCTGTGGCACATTTAGAGATCCTTTGAGTGATATGTGGCACAATTTTAGAGTACTTCAGCGACCCCCAGTGTGGTTCTATATTATTCAAGTTACCCGCTGAACATTCCCAGATTACTTAAGTGATCCATGGCATAATTACGGATCACTCGAGTGATGCGTTGCACAGTTGCAGAGCGCTTAAGTGGCCCGGAAACATTTCCATAGCACTTAAGCAGCTCGCACACATTTCCTGAGCACTTGAAGGATCTATGAAACATTTAGAGATAGCTGAAGTGGCTCTGCAAGGGATTTATCATTAGGGAGAATGTTAGTTCAGGTACCCACAAACTAGCAAAAGATTTTTCTCGTTTTTGGCGCACCAAGTAAGATACCATTAAGAATATTTCATAAAGGATGGTTGATAATGTAAGCATCATCCAAATCCTGCTATCCCTCGTTATCAAAAGTCAGCAAATCGGAAACACCCTCCCCTCCTTGATGCTGACGTAATACTTGAATGACCCCTTATTCTATGAAAAAGTCAAGCAGAAATCCATCAAACTTATTCTATAAGAAATAAAAACTTCTCAGCTTTTATCTAAGACTAATTTTGACATTTGCAGCTTTGCAGCTGTGAAGCATACTGATTTTCATGCTACAGTTGCCGTTCGAATGCTATTTAGGGTTTTTCACAATGGAGATCACATTCCAATACAAAAAACTTGGTGTTGCCATTTGATATTTTCGAAATTTTCTCACTGTAACCGTAACTGTTAGAGTGACACTGTTGTTTCCCATATCATTCTTGAGCGCATATATCAAAATACTTTATGCCAAAATTTCATTCAGTTTCTGTGAATGGTATGATAGTTAGGGGCCCATATGTCGGGATAGTTTTTTTATAATCACCCTGTATATATATGTATGTGTGTGTGTGCGTGTATATACACACACACACACACACACTATATATATATATATATATATATATATATATATATGCATGCATGTGTGTGAAATGTGGAAGGCTTAGAAGCCAATCAGTGTTAAGTTAATAAAGAATAAAAATAAGATGAAAGGATCTTTCAATTCCATGATCAGTTTAAGTGGCACTATCTGCTGTTGCGATATAAAGATAGTGACTTGAATGCTTTGGCAACTGAAACTTTTAACAACGAAGAGGCACTTGCAGTACGAACGTCATTTTCAGGAAATTGACTTACACTCATTGGCTTCTGAATCATCCATAAAAAGGTGTTCATAAAATAACTTTGCCAATATACGAATCCCCAGCAGCAGCTGCAATGATCATTGAGTGTGAATTAAATTCAACATAAAGGTGTTTCAAAGTATGTGATTGAGAGTGAGGAGGAAATACAAAACCCTAACTCTCAGTGGGTTAGTCACAGCAATGAAATTCCAAAAATGCAATGTATGAAAAAAAATAATGGAAGTCCTCTCAGGTCCTCGGGCTGAAGTCCTGTAAGCCTCACCCTTTTGAGGATCATGCTTTCAGGTCTGACACAGTTTGTGTATTTAATGAATATAATTGTATACATAATGTGTGTACACCAGGGCTTGAGAAATTGAAAAAAAATCTTTAGAAGCCAGTCTGATTTTTTATGAGATAAGCATATAATGTTTTCTTTTACTTTTTCCTCCCACGTTAAAAGATGCAGCATATTGATCGTTTGATCATTTTTGTCACACCACAGCCATTTTCTGCACACGAGGGCTAATTAGACCAGAACCTACAATTTATTGCACATTCCGAACGGCAGGCTTTTTATATACTCATCGAGAGGTTGGTGTGCTAACCTCTCGATGGGGGGGGGGAGGACTCTCTACGGTACGGTAGAAATTTTTTCTGTGGTCATGTCGCCGTTTCTATTGTACACATGTCAGGAAAGTTTTCTGACAAGTACAAATCGGGTATCAAACTCACGACACTTCTAAGCATCCTTTGGTACTTTAGGCGAGCATCTTATCAACCTGGGCTATTGCGCCCTTTGCAGCGTATTGAAATAAGAAAATTTTGTGTCAACATTAGACTAGAATTTAGAAAATTTTAGGTCTCAATACCAATATTTTAATCGCCACAGCTACCTGGGATTTGCCCAGCCAGTGTACATCTTTTGATTTCAGATAACAGCAGAACAATAAATACATTAGATTGATATCTAAGGATTGTGGTGGCTTTATTTGTGTTTGGTGTCAGTGTTTACCATGCTACTGGTACCATTTTAGCACCATTCATATGATATTTCACTGAACTTTCACTTAAAAATACATAAAAGTGGGTGCTGTTCTTTGAATTTATTGAAATTTGTTTGCCTAACAATGAGACCTAGGGTTTTGTTTTTCTCATCACTCTCAGGCACATAATTTTACTGAATTTGATATCTCGAATTTCATTAGTATTTGTTGAATGTTGTGTGGCCGCTAGGGGGGTTTGTATATCAAAGTTATTTTAAAAATGTCATTTTCTGCACAGTTATAAATTAATTTCATGACCATCCTGTATATATAGTATATACTCAAACTAAATAAAAATTTAAATTACCTTGATTTTGTTCTTGTAAGTATTTGCTTCAATATTATTTCATCTTCTGCTTCCTCGACAATGATAACTGAAATAGGGAAAAGATAATACTAACTTTTTGTACGATTAATTTGTATAATGAGTAGGCCTAGAAAAGGTGTTTTTTTTATAAAACTTTCTTTTCTCTTAGAAAATTTCTTATAACCATTACATAATTTTCTTATTTACTTCAAGTACAAACTTTAACCAGAAAAAACATCCAGCTTTATCAATGTAATTTGAGTATTTTCAAAGAAAATGGAGTATAAATTAATATTGCAGAATTGTACAAAAAAAGAGTATTACCTTCTGGTTTCTCTGTGTCCTTCAGGTACTCACTCTGAGGCACTAATTTACATGGTTTCATTAATGTGTTATCAGGAAGTTTCAAATACCCAAGCTTTTCTTTCATAAAAGCACCATATTTTACACCCATATCACAATTTTCTTTGTTTCCTTCAAAAGCAGTCCTGATGGGGAAAATAAAGCAAAAATACAACAAAAAGCATTGACTTCAAAATACTTATAAGGGCATGTGTGGTCATTAAATACAGTTAAAGTATCATTTACTAGTCATATTTTTTGTTTTACAAAGATTGCTATAGATGAATATAAAATTAAAATCCATATGCAACTAGATTAAAAACTTGACAATTATTACCACAGTTGGCGCAATACTAAATTCTATGGGAAGGGGGAGAAGCCCTTCAACTTGACAATTTTCATTGAAACTAAATTCAATTCTGGGGGAGAGAAACCCTTCATTTTGGCAATGTTCATTGAAACTTGCATATGCTACAATTGGTAATCAAATTACACTTTTACTACTTAGACTTCAATTTAACAACCATTACATCAAGGTATTATTCTCAGCACAGATATGTTTAATAAGAACTTGATCTTAAAATGTGAATTTGTTGATGATGGAACAAAACTGGTTAACTATTCAGAGCCAGGCCCCGATTTAACACAACCACTATTTGTTTTTCAGAATTCTGGCCCCATTACAGATTTGGTGTTTTACTGAATTATGATAAGTCCAGTGCAATCTCCACACGTGTAAAATTTTACTGAAAACTTCTGATGCTAAGCAGGGTACGCTGTACCATGGTTCCTTCATAGCTCCATAGCTAAACTGTTCAAATTTTGTTAGGGTGAAATCATATGAAATCTAACTGGACAAGTGACTTTCATTTCAATTCTCCCTGGGTGTCGAGCTATCAATGTTCCACAAACAGTCCTTACTGTGTTTCAATAACACTGTTTTATCCATTTTTAATATTTAAAAAAAAAAGATTTCAACAATCAACTTACTCGACAGCTCGATCCCGTGTTTTAACATTTGGTTTTCTCTTGGATAGTTCTCTATAAGAAGTATATTTACACTGATTTAAGAGCAGCTTGTAGTTCATCCGTTCTTCCAGATTGATCAACTAAACAAATATAATTGTTTTTTTAAATTTATTTTACATATATTATAAAACATATATAATACATGCAAATGCTACACGAAATCGAAATATACAGTGCAACCTCTATAATATTGCCTTAAGCTTCTGTGGTCAGTGTATATTCCAGTTGGGGGTAATGGTCTGGGATGCTTATGCCCTGATGTTTCACCCACATCTGCGACAGAACATCTTAAGAGGTATAATAACTAGAAGGTATCTGCAACAAGCCGTTCAGTGATCACTGCAACAAGCCGTTCAGTGATCACTGCCACTGAATGTGAGGTGATGTCAGGATACAAATATCCCAGATCATGGCTTAATAACCCAGAAGTTTTTTCAGTAGAACCTCTCCTCGGTTGGAAGAAAGGGTAGAGTATCCATTATACCCACAATGATTTGCACTAAGGCAGTGGTTATCAGTTTTACTACCCATGGCTCGCAAAGTTATCTGCAGCTCCCTGGAATAATTCAATAAAGAACTTGAACCACTTCAACACACAGAACAGGTACACATAAATAACAACAGCTCGCTGCAAAACCCCTAGGAGCTGTGATGCACATTTTAAAAACCACTACACTAAGGCAGTGTTTTTCAAAGTGTACGTCTCAGCTTTTGGGGGCATCATCAACCTATGTCAGGGGCTTTGTGGCAAGTACGCAACAAAGATTTCTATGCCTATTTATGAACCATTGAAGTGGTTCTTTTATAATAGAAAATATTTACTAAACTATTTTGAGGAGTCACAGATAAACCATGAATTGGGCAAGGGAGCAGCAAGTGACTAAAGTTTTGGAACCACTGTACTAAGGGTTAGCCAGTTTAGAGAAAACCCAGTTAAAGGAGGGAAAGTGAAATCACTGAAATTAATTGCACATATATTGCGTACTAGAAAATGGTAGATACTTCAGAGAAATATCAAGTTGCATGCATACTATCTAAAAACCAAGCAAATAAATACCAGAATAAAAACCTCTTCCTCCCCACACACTATGAATTTCATGTATTTACAGTATAGTGAATAATAAAATCCCTTACAAAATCAAGAAAAAGGATTTTAAGGATATTTCATGAAAAGAACTGAATTAAAGAGGACCAGATAGAGCAGATTCTAATGGATGAATCAATGTAAAAAATATTCTGATGAGAAAATGTAAGATTAAGATTTTGTATGATTCAATGCATGTTTGAATGAGAGTCTTCCCAATAGGTTAACACAAATTGCCATCTACAAGAATATAATTTGCAAATGCTGGATAACTCATCTTTTTGATGAAATTCTTTTTTCCCCCCTAATGTCACCATTGTCTATTGGGGAAAAAACTTCCAAATAGACATGGTGATATTTAAAAAAAAGGAAAAAGGTGAAATTTGTTCTAGCAAACCATGGCTTTACACATTGTAAAGGGCACCACAGGCTCAATTTGAAAAAGTAGAACAATTTTTAATGAAAAAAGTAAGGCAAGTATAAAAGTTATAGTCAAGTGCAATTTATTCACATGGAATCACCCCACATGCAATGTTTGATAGTACAATAAATAAAAAAAAAAAAAGGTCTTTAAAATCATAATTAGTGACATCAATTTCCATACATAAATTATTAATTATCAGTTGGTAACTCTGCATCAGATCTTTCTTTGATGTCTTCATACAACACAACTTCAACACCAGTAACATTGACTCGTAGAGCCAAGGTAGAAAAATACTGAGGATGCAACAGCAATGAAAAGCAATTTTCAGCCAAGATTGCATATTATCACACTCTTAGATTCTTTTCTGTTTCCACAATAAATTAGATTCCTTTTCTGATGATCCGGAATCCAATCTGTCATCTGCGCAAGTAAGTTCCTTCACTCTCTACAAATTTGATCTCAAATTTTTGTGCCAAATAATCAATTTGGTGATATATAACTCATTATATATCAATATTTTTCTCTTGGATGTTCTATTTCACCAATATATCTGATATAA